>NW_018165520.1:1092441-1092895 GCF_001263595.1 Phalaenopsis equestris
GAAGAAACCAAGACATTTTTGCATGGACTCCAACCGACATGTCTGGAGTTGATCCAGAAATAATCATGCACTCTTTAAAGGTAGACCCGACCTTTAAACCAGTTATCCAGAAGAAGTGCAGTTTTGCCCCAGACCGCTTACAAGCTATTGAACAAGAAGTCAACAAGCTTCTCGAAGCAAAGTTCATACGGGAAGTAAACCATCGTGCATGGCTGGCCAATGTCGTCATGATGAAAAAAGCTAATGGTTCATGGAGAATGTGTGTCGACTATACAGACCTCAACAAAGCTTGCCCGAAGGATAGTTTTCCCCTACTGCGCATAGATCAACTTGTTGATGCCACGTCTGGACATCAGATGCTAAGCTTTATGGATGCATACTCAGGATACAATTAAATAAAGATGAACCCAATGGACGAGAAGGCCACCTCTTTTCAAACAGATAAGGGCTTATA
>NW_018165520.1:1093025-1237462 GCF_001263595.1 Phalaenopsis equestris
CATCCCAACACATTTCTCACATGGAGGAGTGTTTCCAACTCCTTCGTCAGTATGACTTACAACTTAACCCGACTAAATGTGCTTTCGGGGTCACATCAGGGAAGTTTCTGGGATTTATGGTTACCCATCGTGGGAGTGAAGCAAACCCAGAAAAAATCAAGGCATTGAAAGAGATGGTGCCTCCAAGGAACATAGGAGGTGCAACGATTGAATGGTCGTATAGCCACCCTATCCCGATTCTTAGCTCGTTTTGAAGATAAGTATTTGTTGTTCTTCAAAATACTAAGAGAAGCATGGAACACTGGATTTCAATGGACAGATGACTGTCAGATCTCTTTCGAACAACTTAAGGCATATTTGGCTTCACCGCTCCTCTCAAAACTCATCGAAGGGGAAATGTTATTTATCTATTTGACTATTTCACCTCATGCAATAAGCTCTGCTCTAGTAAGAATAGAAAACACAATCGAGAAACCAGTATATTACGTCAGTAAAGTTCTCTTTGATACAGAAAGTCGCTATCCGATGGCAGACAAGACTGCACTAGCCCTTATATTCTCAACAATGAGACTTCGTCCATACTTCCAGGCTCACACTATTGGCATTTACATGCAACTCCCTTTGAAAGCTATCCTACAAAAACCAGAAGCATCATAAAGATTAGTTAAATGGTCGGTAGAATTGGAAGAATTTGACATCCACTATTTACCGCCGCCAAACATCAAATCACAGGTGTTGGCCGACTTTGTGGTAGAATGTACAATGCCTACTACTGATGAACCACCCTCTTCTCTTCCACAACCACCTCAGTGGACACTATATGTAGACGGAGCATCTGGAAACTCAGGACTTGTTGCAGGAATAATACTCATCTCCCCAAAGAAAGACATTTTGGAGTACGGACTTCATTTAAAATTTCCAGCCACCAATAATGTTGCTGAATATGAAGCACTTGTCGTCGGATTAAAGCTTGTCATCAACTGTGAAATACGAAACATGATTATCTACACTGATTCTCAACTCGTTGCATCCTAAGTAGAAGGAGAATTCGACGCTCATAACTCACAACTGGTGCAGTATCTCAGTCTGGTAAGAACACTTCTCGCCCAAATTGAAACATGTCAGCTCGTTCATATACTTTGGGAGCATAACACCCGAGCTGATGCCCTCTTCAAGCTTGCAACTTCAACAACTGAAGATCTCTATAAAAGAAGGTATATTGAAGAGATACATTTTCCTAGCATCCATGGCCCATGGGAGATATTTTCTATAGATGACCCAAGGGAGTCATCTTGGATGGATCCCATCATCTCCTTCCTCCAAGACGGAACACTGCCAGATGATGCTACAACATCAATTCACATCCGACGCATGGCGGCCAACTTCATCCTTATAGGGGATGAACTGTACAAGAAGGCATTTGTAGGTTCATATCTCAAGTGTCTTCTCCATCTGAAGTTGATTATGCTCTACGAGAAGTTCATTCTGGAATATGCGGGGAGCATCTTGGTGGAAGAGCAGTTGCTCTTAAAATAATGAGGCAAGGCTTCTGCTGGCCCACGATCAAGAAAGATGCATTAGAGTTTGTGCAAAAATGCAAGAATTGCCAACTACACTCCAATCTTGCACATGCACCGCCAGTGAAACTCACTTCTTTTCTAAGTCCTTGGCCTTTCGCTTAATGGGGGGTAGATATCATGGGCCCATTTCCGATAGCTACTGGACAACGAAAATTCATCGTCTTAGCTGTCGACTTCTTCACCAAATGGGTAGAAGCAGAGCCACTTGTCAAGATCACTGAGGCAAATGCAAAACAGTTTGTCTGAAAAAACATCATCTGTCGTTTTGAGCTTCCTGCAAAGATTATCACTGATAATGAGACTCAATTCACTGGAAGGGTTTTCACATCATTCTGCAAGGATCTTCACATTCAGTTGGTGCACACTGCTGTGGCGCACTCCCAAACAAATGAACAAACAGAGGTGACAAATTGTACTGTGCTCAAAGGATTTAAAACTCGACTTGAGAAGGCTGGGGGGAAATGGGTAGAAGAGCTGCACAACGTCCTTTGGGCGTATCGTACAACTGCGCGTACTCCAACTGGAGAAACTCAATATAACCTTTGTTTCGGCACCGAGGCTGTCATTCTCGTTGATATCGAAATTCCAAACCCCCGGGTCAAGACTTTCGACTCGGAAAGTAATGAAGAAAAGCTTCGACACAGTTGGATCTTCTCCCAGAAATACGCGATGTGGCCCACCTTAGAGCTGCTTCCTACCGCCAAAGAGTTGCTCGCCACTTCAACCCAAGAGGGACCTATCTCCGTCGGTGACCTGGTCTTGCGTAGCATTGAAGCCGCCGGTCATGGTCCCCAACGCAATAAACTATAACCTCTCTGGAAAGACCCATATATCGTGGCTACCATGATCAAACCTGGAACCTTCAAACTCAAGGATCCAGATGGGAAAATTCTGCCCTAAACTTGGAATGCAGAAAATCTTCACACGTATTATCAGTAATACCCCAGTCATGTAATTAACATATGTTATTACATCACAACTCATACATAATCAATGTATCTGAAGTATTATTCACTTACTTTCCTATACATAAAATATCTTTATAAAGTATAAGAGCTTATCAACGAGCCATCTCATGCTCTCGACCCGAGAAATACACAACTTCGGTTGTATCGTAAGAGCACGATCAATCGCAGGGGGATTTGATCTAACCTCTTCTATATGAGTTAACATCATCGAGTTTTAACTCCTGTAAATAACCCTGGATATGTTAACAGTTCTTAGTGTACTATACATGATCCCTTCCACACAGGTTTATAAGCGAGCACTGCTTCATAAACAACCTCAGATGGGTTAATAAGTCCTCAGTGGACTTTTGTTGGCTCCTCTCATGCAACTTAACATCATCAAGTAATAATATGATGCATATCCCCAGCCTAATCAAAGGTTACTAGCGATTTATCTCCAAGGTAACCTTCTTACGTGACATTGGACATCCAATGTTCGCACCACCACGATGCTCCGTCCAACGTATTGTCGTGATGCACCACCGCAACACATCGCCGCCACGTACCACCGTAATACGTCGTGTCGCTGCATTTCTTCCCCGCAACGCGTCGTGTCACCACGATAACCTGCCGCAACGCTTTGCCGCGACACACCCTCACAACGCTTCGCTCCGCCTCGACGCTTTGCCGCAACGAGAAAGAAGATCCCGTTGCTTGCCTGCTACGCAGAACGGGGACGACTTTCCTCTTCGACACAATGAGAAAGAAGATCTCGTTGCTTGCCTGCTACGCAGGACGGGGACGACTTTCCTCTTTGCCGCAATAAGAAAGAAGATTTAGTTGCTTGCCTGCAATGCAAGACGGTGACGATCTCTTCGCCGTAACGAGAAAGAAGATCTTGTTGCTTGTCTGCTACGCAGAACGGGGACGACTTTCCTCTTCGCCGCAATGAGAATGAAGATCCCATTGCTTGTTTGCTATGCAGGACGGGGACGGCTTTCCTCTTCGCCGCAACGTTTCGCTCCTCCATAACTTTTCTCCGAAACTCTTCGCTTCCTCGCGACTCTCTGCCTCGCCGCCACAACTATTCCGCTTCGCCACAACTCTTCTCCACAACACGTTGCTCCGCCGCAATTACTCTCTGTAATGTCGGATAATTTTCTTCTGCTCCTCACTTGTGATTTTTTCCCTCATCCAATGTCTCTATTTATAGGCATGATATGAGACATATCATTAAATACACACTATTAAAATAATAATAATAATAATGATAAATAAAACTTTTCATTTCATAATCTTTTTACTTTGACATTTCAAATTCTGCTTTTATGGCTCAAATTATAAAAAATAAAAATAATAATAAAACTTTTAATTTCATATTCTTTTTACTTTGACCTTTCAAATTCTGCTTTTATGACTCAAATTATAAAAAATAAAAAATAAAACTTTTCATTTCATTTTCCATTTAATTTGGTTTATCAAATTCTACCGTTTTAATTTTAAAAATCTGCTTGAATTTTTTTGCTCAATTTCTTCTTTAACCATTTGAATTCCTGCTTTAATTAATCCTCTGTGACCCGCTTCAAATTCCTCTCTTGGCCCGTCGGGTCTCGCATAACCCGCTGGGTCACGTATCAGTCGCGGGTTCTGGATCCGCGGGTCAGGTTTGGGCTGGTAAAAAAGATATTTATTTTTATTTTTGGTGGGATTTGAACCTTCACCACTTATGAATGACCAAAAACACCCATCAACTGAATTAGGCTTAGCTTTTTTATTTATAAAGGATAAATAATAGTTTTATATATGCATACTAATGATAATAAATTATTTATACTTTTTTATTCCTTATAAAAATGAAAAGTTTATACATCTTGATATTTTCGGACGAAGAAATTAGAATCGCCCAAAAATAGGGGGGCAACTGATACGCCACCAACAAATTTCCATCAACCAACACGAATCTCAGTGCAATTTTTTGAACAAGAAACATTTAAACTTCGATTAAGAGTCATCCTGAGCTCCGATTTCAGCAAAATTATAGTTAATTGATCGGCTCGATGAGACGGACCTAATGATATAAAAGTTAGTCTAATCTGAGTCAAATCAGGCTCAGATCAAGTCATTAAACCACTACTACAGGATTTTTGGAGGCATTTGAAAGGTCAAAGGGATGTCGAATCTAGCGAGTTTATGTCGAATCTAGCGAGTTCGAAAAGACGAATCCAACGAGCCCAAGATTGGAATTGAGCGTCTCGAAAAGACGAAAGACGAATCCAACGAGCCCAAGATTGCTCAATTCCGACATTGTTAAGGCTCTCAAATGTCCATCAAACGTCATCTTATCAAGGGAAGCTCTCTGAACCGTCCGATCAAAATGGTTCATATTCCTGCATTAATTGCAGTCAAAACACTATAAATAGAGTCTCACCCCTCAATGAGAGGCTTAAGAGATAACTTGAGGCTTTGAAAATGAGCTCAAGTCCAAGATCATCCTCGCCATCGTCGAACGTCGTTGACCATCCCTGATATCACTGATCGTCGACAACCACCGCCGACCTCTGTCAACTACCGCCGACCGTCATCAACTATTGTTAGCCACCGCTCACCTCCGGCAACCACCGCTTACTAGACGTCATCAGTCGACGTTGTAACGTGGAAAGCTAGTAACCCTTTCCCGCCTGTGGGACAAGGGGCATCTGTAATTATCAACTGATAGCGGATTTTTACAACTGGGTCAGGCCCCGTGGTTTTTCTCTTTTTACGGGTTTTCCACGTAAAAACTTCTGGTGTTATTACAGCTTGATTCATTTTCATCTGAGTGTGTGTTGAATTCTCGTGCAACGCTAAGACGATAATTCATTACTCTACCGCCGTGTGTGTGTGTGTGTGTGTGTGTGTGTGTGTATTAAAAAAATTATCCGAGACTATTATACAAGCTTCACAACCAACCTCATTTTCCTAAGAATTTCATCTCGTACATAAAAGGGATTGAACCCATGAGCCTCGAAATCTTACAAACTTTGCGAAGCTAAGAATCACGGTAGGTGGCATACACACACACAAATGTATATAAATAATTAAGCCAATCACATATTTTGATAAAATAATAACCATAACAAGCTTTTATCCCACTAAGTGGGGTCGGTTATGTGAATCTTTTTCTCTTTTGTGTCCTATTGAGTGTTATATTTTAAATTAATTCTAATAATTTAGTTCATTTTTTATACAATATGTCCAAGTCATTTTAGGTTTACCTTTGTTATTCTTAACATTGTTTGAATCTAAAACATCTGCTCTTCTAAAATGATCATCAGATGGTCGACGTTTAATGTGACCAAACCATCTATGACAACTGTCACTAATCTTGCCTGCCACTTGAGTTATTCCAACACTTGCACGGATACATTCGTTTCACATTGTCTCTAAGTATCAAGCTAACATCCACAAAAGCATTCCCTCCTCAACAACACTTAGCTTAGTTTTATACTTTTATGCTTCTCGTTTAAAGGCAACATTTTGTGTTATAAAACATTGATCTTAAAAAATTTTCCTTTAAGTATAAGCAATACTTTTCAATCACACAATCTAAAACTTTCACACCTTTTAATGATTTGATCACCCATAGTTATAACTCTATCACTAGATCTACTACTATTAAAAATTACATTCATTTTATTCATGTTTAGATCTACTCAAATGAAGGCCTTTAGATTCCAAGGTAGTCCTTCGTAATTAATGTTTTTCTTGAACTCTTTCTCTAGTCTTATCCACAAGAAGGATATCATCAGCGAATAACATACACCAAGGTACATCATCCTGTAAATGTCCAGTAAGAGCATCCCTAACTAAAGCAACAAGATATGGGCTTAAAGCCAATTCTTGATGTAATCCAACTGACATAGAAAAATACTTTGTCGATCCTCCTTATGTTTGAAAACAAGTAACCGTTATAGTATACATATCTTTAATAACTTGAATTTAAATCATATTGACCCTTTTCTTTTCTAAAATTCTCCAAAGAACTTCTTTTGGAGCATTATTGTAAGATTCTTCTAAATTAATAAAAATCATATGTAGATTGTCCTTGCTATCTTTGTACTTCTCCATCAAAACTCTCAATAAATGTATTACTTCCATAGTAGACTTGCTCGACATAAATCCAACTGATTTTGAGAACTCTTAGTTTCACATTTTAACCTGTGTTCAAGTACTCTCTCCCATAATTTTAATGTATGACACATTAAATTAATTTGTCTATAATTTGCACACTCTTGTGCTTCTCTTTTATTCCTAAAAATGGGGACCAAAATACTCTTCATCCAATCTTCATGTATCTATTTACTTTTTTAAAATAATATTAAAGAGTTTAGCAAGCCAAGAACTCCCAAACTACTAAATATTTCCACACTTCAATTAGAATGCTTTAAGCTCATTTGATTTTCCACCCTTGGTTTTTCTTAAAGCCTTCTCAACTTCGTTTTTACTAATGTGTCAACAAAAATAAAAGTTTTATTACTATTAATGATATTAAGATCACTAAAGTTGATAGTATTTTTCAGAAGCTTCATTGAAAAATTTATCAAAATATCTCACCTACATATGTTGAATACATTCGTCTAAGAAAAGCACATTTTGATTTTCATTTTTAATACACTTAACTTGAATTATATTGTTACATTTTTGCCTCTTTGTTGGCTAGCTTATACATATACTTTTCAGAATGTTGCCATTGTCGGATCCCAAGCCCTGAATACGGAAAGTGAAGGGTTGTATTAGGTAGTCAACAACTAACGTAATATTTTTGTTGAAAAATCATGACATGCATCCTTTAAATCATTATGAAAAAATAAAAAGTAATGATTTTATCAAAAGGAGGGAGGATTCTTGGGCTCATATGAGATTGATAATAGAAGCCATTTCTGTCATCATCGAGAACACTGGAGGATCAATTAACAAAGATAAGGAAAAACCCACAAAAATTTGTTAAAAAAAAACCTTAACTAGATAAGAAAGATGTAATGAGATAACAATAAGCAAAAAATTGATGCCTTTATGCTAAGATACATCTCATATAAATAGAATCATCATAGGCAGTTGATCAAAATATAAGCTCAACTAAGCATCAGAGAAATAGCATCTAAGTAAGGCTAATAAGCTATTAAAAAAAACCTCAAATAAGGTTATATTATAGTATGAGATATCTTCAAATGACAGGAAAAATAAGTAGCATCAGTTATATAAACCAATACTAACTTAAAATCTTGCAGTTTCAACCCAATCATAGAATATTATAAGAAATGTCAACTAAAATAGTTATTGATTGCACAAAAATATAAAAATATGCCTCAAGGTGTCTTTGTTTCATTATTTTTTACATATATTGCATTATTTTATTTTTTCTGGTGCAAGAAAGCCTTCAGAGAAACTATCATGAAGTTTGTTAAAGTTCAAGTCAGCACGACAACGTCATGCCTAATGCTTAGATTCTATGTTGAATTTTTCTAACAACACAACACCCAAGATCTTTAAATCGCAATGCTAAGTATCTAGCACCATAACCTTGAAATGGAGCATTGTAACACAACCCTCCAGAGCCCCACAATGTTATTAATGCAAGATCAAAGAGCCAAAAGATAAAAATCTTGGTGCCACTAATGTGTAAAAAAATTGAATGAATTTTTTTATATTTTGCACATATTTTTAAATGAGATTGCACTTTAAAGAAAGGTATTTGTATGTTTTTCTTACAGACATAACAGATATTAGGAGTGGAATTGTGCTCATTTGGAGATGTGTCGGAAGAATGAGTGGATTCATGAAAATAGCTGAGTGCATTTCTTAATATATCCTCCCTACCAGCTGTATGAACAACGCCAGCTGATTGAGGAGGATGAAGAAGAGGAGGAATCAGAGGATGAGGAGGAGGAAGAGGGGTACTGATTATATTTATTTTTTTTGAATTGTGGATGTAATGGACTTATTTGTGGTCGTTTGCTACTATCTTGTGGAACCTTTTTATTTTTATTTAATATTTTTGTTGTGGTTAGATTTTTTTTTATTTACCTACTTGGATATTTAGACTTTCTTTACCGCAGTTTTTATTCACCCATGTTATATATTCATATTTGTTAATGCATACTTGTATATTATGCTTAAATTGTTTTGTCTGCAATATACACATGTTGTAGGTAGTATGATTGTGTATTTTTTCCTACATATATTTATGTACTGAATGTTATACATGTTAAAAATTAAGTTTGGGGGGAGGGAGGTGGAGGGGAGAAAAAGTTTTTAAACTTAATTTTATTTATCCTCAGCAGCTTACATTCAAATTTGTTATTACTTTAAAATAACTGGTTGTATGTGGTGTTGTTTTTAGATTACTAAAATTTTGATTTTTAAAAATGATATAGAAATCTTAGTTGAGATTCTATGTAAATAAGACTGTTCTAGTGTTAAGGTATTCTGTAAGAACAAGTAGGAAAATGATTTTACTATTTATTGTAGAAATGAATTGAATATTTGAAGAAAACTAAGATTCTTAAATTTATATTTTTCAAAAATTGAGCCTCTATTGAAACATATTTTAAACTAATACTTATAATTTTAAAAGTGAAGGAAAGTTATGGGTTCTTAACTTTAGGGAAAGGATAGTGAAATTCAAAACTATTAAAGGTCTATCTAGATATAGTAATCCTCACATTAAAATAGTAAGGGTTGAAAATGATCCTAACATAAAGAAAAGTAAAAAGAAAAAAAATAATAATATGAAAAGTGAGGAAAAGTTTGAGGAGAAGCCTAACCAAAAATTGGTTTCGCTTGAACCTTCTTAAAGGAAAAAAACTTAGAGACAATCCTAAGCTTATTTTTATTTTAAGAAAAAGTATTAGTGAAATTTTAATCAGTAGAGTGCTTAAATTCTATTTTTATATTTTATCGGGATCCCAAGTTTAAAAAATTTGAATAATTTTTGAAGTAAAAAAGAAAAATCAGAATTTCTAAGTTGATTACAAGATATTCTTACACCCTAGTACTAGGCTAATTCACTAGAATTTTGCCTAAGTTACACTATGATATTTCTGAGGCAAAATTGTAGGAAAATTTAAGGAAACCTACTACATTAAATTAACAAATCTAGATTTTAAAATTGTAATGTTACTTGAGAACAAGTAACGTTTAAGTTTAGGGGATTTTGATGTGTAAAAAGATTGCATGAATTTTTTTATATTTTGCACATCTTTTTGAATGAAATTACACTTTAAAGAAAAGTATTTATATTTTTTTCTTGCATTTATAACGGGTATTATGAGTGGAACAAAATGGAAGAAACATGAAATAAAAAGGAGTAAATTTGAAGAAAAAATAGGTTGTAAAGGTCGGGGCCATGTCTCCAAGTACTCGGTGCCTAGGCACCAGCTAAGCCTGAAACTGAGAGAATGATGCCAGTGAGCCAACCACTGGGTGTCATGGCCTCAGTCCTGAAGGCCAAAGCCATGGTGCTAGATCAGTGTGGCACATAAGCACTAGTCAAGTAAAGTGCAACCTGAGAGGTTGGCTTTTAGGCACCAACCACTGTGCACCATGGCCCCAGTCCTGAAGGACAAGGCCATGATGCCATAATAGGGCGGCACGTAGGCACCAATGCCAAATTCTACACAGTTTGGGGCAGTTCAAGTCATCTATTTGTGATAGTTCTTGGGCAAACCAAGGAAATTTTAAGGATGTATCAAGAGGACTTGGAGAAGTGTATTTGGAGAAGAGGCTGAAGAAAAAAAATCTAGAGCATCATTAGGGTTAGAGAGAGAGTCTTAGGAGAGATTTTTCTATATTATTGTAAGATTTCATAGGCTTATTCTAGGCTTGTTAAATTAAGTCAAGGGGAGTGAATTGTTGAGTATGTGAGTGCTCGAGTGAAGAGTTTGAAGGAGAAAAGCAAGGGCTTGGGTGGAGCTATCTCAAAGGAATTTGATGGAGAGAGATAATTATATTTATGTTTTGGGCTTGTAATTTTCTGAAACACATTTGTGTGTTGAATCTTTTTGTATTAATGCATTCTTGTTGTGTTTTATCCATCCTTTCTGAGAAAATTTACTTATTTTTCCTTGTGGTGATGTAGTGGATGTGTAGGAATGTGGATAACATGCAAGAAATAGTTTTTATTCTATAATTGTGAGGATTTCCTTTAACATTGAGTTTAGTTTTCAATCTGGTCAATTGATCTATTAAAATGTATTGTTACCTCGTACGGACTTAAAAGAGCTATGGCATGAACAACTAGGAAAATCACATTGAACTATAGGGTATGAATCAAAGCACACTGTAGGGAGATGCAAATAAATAAGGAGAGCTTCATTGGATTCAAAGTAAGACATAAGAAATTAACGTCACTTTAACCAATCCTCTTTATATGCTCGGAAGAGGGTAAACAATATATATGCTTTTATTTGTGACAAACTTTATCTTTTTTTGCATTTCTTCCACATATACATTATACTATAATAAGTGCTCGGAAAAGTAACTTTAGCACTTAGCAAAAACAAATTCACATAACATAGTTAGAAATTCTATAGGTGAAACTTTAGATATTTGCAGTAGGTTTGTTAGAAAAAATATATTTCAAATTAAGAATAAATTAAGTAGACTAGAACATTTTTCTACTTTGGCTTCCCATTGTTTCCATGTGGTTTCGACATTCTGGACTCTTTAGAGCCCTATATTACTGAAACGATCTTTATACTTGCGTGAAAAATCTTAGTGTGTAGGAAAATCTAATTTTAAGAATTCAATCAAGTTGATAGAGAGCAGACCAAGTTATATGGTGCCATTACCAGAATTTACATTATTGTGATAACAACTGAGGCAGATCAGTCACAACACCAAACTTGAGCATCATAGGATTGTACCTAGAGTCTCACAACAGACGATCAGATATAAATAACTATTCGCTTTAAAATTCAAATTTCAAATGAGTAATGATAATTAGTTGGTTGGAGATGCTTAAAATGCTTAAGAGCCATTTGGGGAGAGTCTAGTGCAAAGGAAAGAGTCATGCATAACATGATATGAATGAAGAAAAAAAAAATCAAAAGATCAGTTATAGGATTCCAAGTAAAATACGAAGCAAGTTCTCAAGCAAGACCCCATTTAAGATTAATCACAAGAGTCTAATAAAAAAATATCTAGTTAAATTTATATATTTTTATTTATATTCTAATTTTAGTTACAAGAAAATTTAAAATTTTAAATTGGTAGGTTTGTATGGGTTGGTCATAAAAAATCATAAATTAATTAAATAGGTAGGTTGTTAGACATATTCCTTCATTAATAATCACACGTGCTTCTTGTCAAAATTTTCCTCCTTTTTGAATTTTTATCATTATAATCCATATAAATTGGCCAGTATGCAATGTCCTATATCATGTGTTAGATATAATATTTGAGTGAAATTTTGCTTTATTTTACTTAGCACTTTGTGGCTTCATAAATGTGCTTTTTTTTTTGTGAGATTAGGTCGTTATCTTTATTTATTTTCTGATTTTGTTTGTTATTACCTGTTTTGGTTCTTTTTTTGAACTCGAAGTCACCAACTTATCTATTTGTTGTTTTATAATTCTCTTTTCCAAATAGCCCTCTTTCTTGGATTATCAAAGTGATTCAAGGAAGAAGAGGGATTGGAATGAAAGGAAATACAATGAGATTTTGACAAAAAAAAATTTAAAAAAAAAGTAAAGAACTCATATAGAGTAATCTTCATGCAATAGGTCAAGAATAAAAGTATAAAACGAGAGAAGAACAAAAGCACCTTGAAAGACATATTAATGACGAAATCCGGCACATAAGCAACCCACATAACCAAAGAATTAAAATTTATCCTTTTGTTCCGGGTTCAAAGTAACTCCCCAAAAAAATCTGTCCATTTGGTTAGTTACATCTCGAGAGATACCTAAGAATACCCTTGATAAAAGGAATCTTGCTTATATTTTATGATAACTAGTGAATAGGAATATTAAAGGTTTATGGTCATCTTATGTAGGAACATCACAATGAGTTTAAAGCATATAATCCTATCCTATCACATGGTAGCACTAATTAGTCAAATGTCTTAATATATTATGTTGAATTTTAAAAGAAAGATCATTTGAACTTTATAATCATATGACAAACAAGTGGAATTTTTCACTTATTAGTTTGAAGCGTGCACAGTGATAATTCTTCGACCAAATTACAAGGTAATTTGCTGATATTTAATCTACAGTATTAATCTCATTGAAAGTACATTAATAAGAGTAGAAGGCAATGAAGAAGTAGATGTTTATTAGATGCAAAATTATTAGAACTATATTGTGCTATATATTAATAGATATGTATTAACAACACAACTCACTCCACCATAAGGGGACAACAAGGGAGTGGTGACAATTTATATGTAGTGGTATAAATCTTGAGTATATCTTTATTTAGTGAAGCCTTCAATGCAACCACTAGATATATTATCTTAAGTCTTGTAAAAATAATTAATGATATTTTCTTAAAAAATAATTTTTAACCTCAACAAAATTAAAATTTATCCAATTATTTTAGGCTACGTGTTTAATATGCATCCCATATTGATCATTTTATCTAGCCAAAGGACATTAGGGAGCCTTTTGCTGGTGTTTATAGTCAAAAGCCAGTTTCATGTAGCTTACTCTATATAAGATTATAGATTAATCTAACATAGTAGATTGGTATATTCGTATTCACTATGGTGCATTTGATTAGCTAATTGATTATGATTTTCATATATAATATACTGATAGAAGTCAAGAGCAATATTCAGATCCATTTAGAATAACTTTGGATACTCGACAGTGGTCAATACTCGATGCTCTAAGGAGATAAGCATATAATGCTCCAAGGATATCTATTAAAATGGATCTATGAAATTAAAGTATGTAGATTCTTACACTCAATATATATATATATATATATATATATAAGCTTTTTTAATTTTTTTATGAAGGCGCTTCATGGACTTATATATATATATATATATATATATATATATGGTTCATTAAATCTACTTATATTAATGAAAGAACATTAACACTCCTTGAACTACAATAGCTTGATGTAAAGCTATTAATAGAATAATTTCCATCCATTAGACTACAATGGTGTGCTTTTGGGGGTGATTAGGTTGACAAGTCTACCTTGATGTCCTCATTTCATAGGCCATCAACTCTAACTTATTATGATGAAAAAGAAACAACCAAAGAGTATCACCAAATACAGAGAAGAATATGAAAAACACATATTAAATATAAACATATGATAGATGTTATTCCACAGTGTCATATGAGACTAGTAGTTGTAACTTATCAAACACTTTTTTTTTTCTTTTTATTATTGATTCTCAAAAAATTTTTCTCAAAATCCTTTTTTGAATTTTGCATTATGAACCTAAATTTTCTCATTACAATTTTTTTTTTTCATTTAGTTATCATAGTGCAGACTTTTAAATATATTTTTTCCTTTTTCTTTATTTCTATTCAAGAACTTTAAAATGCATTCTAATGGAGGTGTACTTTATCTCTAAATTAAAAAGAAAACTTCTGTTATATATATTTAAAATAAATTAAATAAATTAATTTTTTGTTCTTATAGAATTTCAAATGAAAATATCCCTTTCATATGCTTTCAATTAATATTTATTCTAGGTAGTTTGCTATTCATTATAAAAAAATATTAATTTAGACTTAATTTACTAAATTTAGTAGAAAAAAAAATACTAGTCTTATTCATGCAAAAATTTTTGTCTTATTCTCCAATAAAAATGTGGTTATTTTTCAGTTAAAAATTGATTTCTTATTTAATACCATCATTCAATCAATCTAATTTCAAATAATCTCTTTCAAAATTTCAAAATTATTATATTAAAGAGATTATTTAATTGTTCTATTAATTAATAACTTTCCATAATATTTCAAATATCTAATCTTCTAAATTTTATTTATCATAATTATAATATTAATTATTGACTGGTAACTCTTATCATATAATCAATATTACTATAACTCAATTAGTATATCATTTATAATCAATTAAATTAATATTTTTAAATCTTTCAAAACTTATATAAATACATTGTAGAAGTTGCAAAAATTCTATTTTTTCAGCTTAACATAAAGAAAAATATTAAATAACTATTACAATAAAATAGAAAAATATTAAATAATTGTTTAATGTATTATAACTTTTAAGGCTAAAAAACATAAACTCTTTTAAAAATTAAAACTTATAAATAATAAACATTAGTTCAAAAATAAAATTAATTTGCTTTTTTTTCAAAAAAAAAAAGTCCTTGAGAAATATATTTTTTTCTTTTTTTTTTTTTTTTTTTTTTTCATTTTAAATTCTTATACATAGCACTTTAAACATTAGTAACTACATATCTCACACTCAAAACTTTATTTTTATCATAATGGTTCCTAAATTTCTATTAATATAATAAAATAAAAACTCCATCAGCTACATTTATAATTTTGTCGCGTTGCCCCTCTCAATTTTGTTCTTCATCATACTTGGCAGCTGCACTCTTAATGTCAACAATCACCTCCTAGTATATTTCCCTCACTATTTTATGATCACTTGTGCCAAAACCCCTCATGCAACTCTTAAACATCGACATATTTATCAAATCTATGTTCTTATGTTCTTCATTCTTCTTCCATCAATCATCTTCTCCTTTGTATGCATCTCTAATTCATTCACCATGAGATTGTTAAGTTCCATTGTTTGTGAAATAAAATTCTTCTATAGCCCAGTTCTGGTTTCTCTCAATAATAGACATTAATTTAGGTAGACTCAAGTTGACAATCTTCATTATTAATGAGTCGATCTTGGAAGCCAAACAATTGGTTATTAAAATCTTTCATGATCATTAGGGGAACACCGTTATTACCCCCATTAGGAAGCTAGAGCATTAGGAAGCTAGAGTATTTTTTCTAATGTAGATGTGCTTAAAAGAGATCTCTTAAGGTGGAAGAATGTGATTTTTCTTATGACGCCTAGGCTTATCAATCCCATGGTGGGCTGAATCAACGGAGGAGATGAAATGATCAATGAGCTCTGTTGAAGAGGAGACAAATGTGGATGATTTACTAGCACGAGAATATGTAAGAGAGATGGATGAAGTGCAATGTAAGGTTTGAGGGATGAGCAATATTAGATGCAGAGTCCGCACAAACAGATTTCATTACATTTTGGTTGTATTGGTTGTATCAATACAACCAAAATTACAACAAAATCCGCACATTTCACATTGTATTTTATTCACATCAAGTAATTTTTTAATCCTTATCGCATATGTGACTATCAAGGAGCAATAAAATTAAGGAGCTTAATATGTACACCCAAAAATGGTTTCCACAAGTTTTGAGATAATATGACGGTCTAGATTAAAATACAATCAATGGATATACTCCTGACAAAAAGCTATAAGTACTCATAAAGCCAACCGGTTAACAAACCACCAGCCAACCAACAACCAATCGATCGAAGGCTGGGGACTAGCCAACAACTGAATAAAGGTCTAGAACCCCCCAACAATCTCATAAGTATCAATGTGAGGCTCTCTTAAAAAATTTCCAAAGATCTTCAGAAATCACCAAAAAAACAAGCAAGTTGCCGGCCACCCTAAGGTCTACCGACTTCCACTGTCAAAGCCAACCGGCTTCCCAGAGCGAAGGCAGACCAATATTTAGACAAGATAGCCGACCAACTGGAGGCTTGTCGATCAAAAGGTCCAATTACACAAGATGTCAAAATCAATTACAAATTCGAAAAGCACGAAAACAAGTAATAATGTCTTAAAACACCCCCATTAAGGTAAAGGCAGATATATAATTCTCCACCTTATGACCCTCATATAATCTATAAATAAGAGTCCAATGTAAAAAGGGCTTTTGACTCTTTTCATTAGACTCATAATCAGTAAAAAAATATCTCTCATATTCTCTCTTGTAACTCTTCAGTTACAATACATAAAATGAGTCACAGAGCACGTGAATGCTCAAGTTCGCCCGTAGACAAGTCTAAGTAGGCTCTTTTATTTCTTTCTCTCTCTACCTCTCCCTCAAGGTCCATGTCGTTTCTATTCTTGGGCATGCCACACAAGCAAAGATTGAATTCAACAATTACTATCTCATTTTTATAATGAAATATTTACCCACAAACCTTACAATTCTTATATATTTACATATTAACACCCAAAATTTAATATTTACATTTATAACACATTTGTGTCATAAAATTATACATGAAATATATATATATTATATTCAACATTTTTGTATTTCAAACCTAGTATAATTGAAAATCTCTTGTATATATGTGTGTGTGTGTATATATTCATTTTTAAAAAGATAGTGATTATGATATTTTAATGAGAGATCAAAAATCTCAGTGACATGCAAATAAAAAAGCATTATATGTAAATACATAAGCATAAAGTGGTATGCATGTAAATGCCCTTATAATAATGTAACCTTAACTCCATTGTATCCTTCCTATTCCAACTCAATTCCTTTTATCCCCTCCCTATTCCCTTTCATCCTGTCAATCCATCTTCTTTGCCGCCTTTTTACTTGCAGCTCCATCATTTACCCCAACGTTCACCAGCCACTCCTGCAATGCACAAACTAAACCCAAACGCTCAACCATTCAATCCAACCGGCAACACCACCGCTTCTGTTCAACTTCTTCCTCACCATTCTCCATCCCCAATATTTCCCCAAACATTCTTCTTCTACCCATCCCCATACATTACTCCTCCTGTAAATCCTTGTTCCCATGATCTCCACTGCTACAGTCCTGCGCCACCTCTCCCTCAGCCCATATCACCTTATCCGCAAGAAAGCAACCGCCTTGGCGACCCCAACCGCCAAACAGCTCCAATGGTCTCTGTTTCTTCTCGTTTTGTTGCAGGAAAACCCCCTGTGAGTCGAAATTCACAAAAAGGCCCTTCCTCCAGCGTGTTTTGGACACCTAAGGTTTCTTCGGGTGATAAGAAGACTATAGCCGCCTCCCCACCGTTGGATTTTGAGTTCAGAGAGACGGCGCTGGGCAAAACTACTGTCATGCTGAAGAACATCCCTAACAAGTACAGGTTCTCATCTTTTCACCTTCATACACGAGTCTAATTATTTTAAACAAACTAAGACCTGAGGGTTTCTAACATAGTGTTGATAGCAAGCAAGAGATGCTAGACTTGTTGGATGAGCACTGCAGAAAGGAGAACAATGAAGATTTTGGAAGAAGGCTCCCCTGTCCATACACTGTTTTCTGAGTATGATTTTCTTTACCTACCGATGGACTTCATGTAAGTACATGAAGCACACCACAGCTATACTTCTACCATAAAGCCTGCAGGGTTTCTAATCAATTAAGATGCAATCTTAAATTATGGAGCAGGAGTGGCAGCAACTTGGGTTATGCTTCTATATATTTCGCGATCACTGTAGCAGCCAGTCGGTTGTATAAAGAGATGCATAAGAAGCCATGGAACATTCACGGCTCTCGGAAAATCAGTGAGGTGACACGTGCCAAGATACAGGCGAGTTTTCTATGTGAGACTAATCTTGAATTGGTAATTTGAATTGATTGCATAATTAGTGGCTTCATAATAGGCATGAGTTAATTAGTGGAACGAATATAGAAGATATGATCATAACATTAATTTTGAATTAAATATAAGAGATATGGCAATGTCATTAATTTTGAATTTGAATCTTAAATTCAAATTCAAAATTCAAATATGTGTAATCAATTCAAATAGGCGCGAATTGATGACACTTAATTTTCTTGCCTTTATTATGTACGTTTCCTGTTTTGTTTCGGTATGTCTTAGTTAGTATAAAATTAGGTGTTGTGTTGCATTGTAAAACACCTAGACTTGTATTTTAATAAAAGAGAATTCTCAAAAGTCCAATCTCATTTTTCGATTTGTCCTTTAGCGATCCATTAAATTTGAAACCAACATTCTAGCCATTCGATTTCCACTTGTGATGATTTTCATAAGTGCATGGTGATTAATATGATATGCATTGATTAGCAGGGTGCTGATGCGTTATTAAAGCATTTCAAGGGTTCCAGTTTCACTTGCTGTTCCGCAGAGTATCTGGAGGTTATATGGGTATAGAATGGATTTAACTTTCATATAATCTTCTGTAACCTCCCTATAACTCAAATGTACGCAGCCCTGCATGCTTATTACGTGCGCATTTTTTTCCCCAGGAACGTATCTATATTAAGTTTGGGACATGTATATATATATATATAGAACATAATTCTTATTTATTTACATATCCCTACTTTTTTGTTTGGGTGCAATTTAGATTTTTTAATTAAGATTTATCAAATTAATTTGGTAAATTCACATTTATCAAATTTATAGTGAAAGCTGACGGCTGATAGCAGAATAAATTTGTCATAAGATTTATTAAATTTATATTTATATCGTACAAGAAACGGAACGTGAGATAAAAATGAATCGTGAAAAAATTAAATTTAACGGAGCGGTGAAGTTAAATTTTAATATTTTAATATTTGGCTAATTTAGGTTAAATTCATGACTAGATTAATAGTGTATTAAAAAAGAATGCTCAAGTTCTTATATGTACACATCACTTAATACATTAATATCACATGAAAAATACTTGAAATGCACCTGTTTTTTTATAAACTTATAGCACTAGTGTTAGTTATATTAATATGAAAGTTCAGATGTGAAATATATAAATATAAAGAATTGTGTGCTGCATTAAGCTTCTCTTATTATTTGTAAAAAGCGAGAGTTCATCTCAATATATATTTATTTCGACTTATTTGTAGCACTAGAGGTTCAATAAAGGGCCACGAAGAATGAACATGGTGGAACGATCAAAGGGGAAAGGAGGGCATCAGAAGATCATCTTAATCTGATTCAAAACAAATTTGCAAGAGAATTGAAACAGAGGGGATACTCACGGAATTTCTTTTAAAAAATTGTGTTCGTCGTTGGATGAGATGAGTTACGATCTAAAATGACGAAAATTTATCGTTCTTATCAAAGAATTTTTGAAGACATGTAATGCACAATACAAATTGTGGATTGCATGTCGATTTCTCATGTTTCTCAGCTGAAATGGTGTAGATCAGGCAGAATATGTAGATATGTTAGAGGGGGTAGACGAATTGAACAATTGCAGGGGTAGTTCCATTGGAAAGTAGTTTTCCAGTGGTTAAGCAGAACAAAGTATCATTTAAAGAGCAGGCAAATAAAATGTGAAGTTGTAGACCATCACATTAGTTAAAGGGCTTAAAATATTCCCTCTTTGTATAAATCATAAAATCTTAGAGATCATATAATGCTATATTAGTGGTGTATTAGTGCACGATTGATGTACTAATTTTATTTTGTGAGAACTTTATTAAGACATTGGAAATTAAAGGGACTGAAGTACTTGAGCCATATATTTTTGGGTCGTTGGTGTGGTTGGTCGGTTAAATTATGTCAATAGTTTTTTTTTTTTTTATTGTGATGAAATATAAAGTCTTATTTGATTTTACTTTTTGTTTTAGTTTTTGATTTTTTAAATTAATGATCTTAATTTATTAGAATTATATGAAAATATGAAACTAAATAGGAAACAATGGAGAAAAAGAATTTATGTAGCCGACCTCACTTAGTGGGATAAATGTTTTGTTTTTGTGGATGAAACCTAAGGTCCTATTTGAGATCACTTGCTGTTTTTTATTTGTATTTTTGAAAATAAAAAACAAAAAATAAACCCAAAAATAATATTTATTTATTTGTTTTTTTTTTTATATAATCACATGGGGATTGTTTTCCAAACATAAAAAAACAGAAACTATGTTTTTTGTTGTTATAAAAATATGTTGCTCGGAGCATTATCTATGTGAGGCACCGCCACTCACCACGATCTGCCGCTTGTCGGTGGCTTGTCACCTGCTGCCTGTCGTTGCTTCTCGCCCACCGTCTGCCTTCTCATTAGATATGTGATAATGGCTTGACGCCAATCAACACATGTTTCGTCTGAAGTAGAAAGTATTGTGCCTTCACTGCCCATAGGGGTGACCTTTGAATGCTCAGGGCACACCGGTGACAGGAACCTTCTATCCTGAATCACTATTATCACGGGGTACTCGGTGGGACTCGACTATTCCTTGGCTAGCTTAGCAAGAGCGTCAACTTGTCATTCAATGAACGAGATATCTTGAGCAACGTGACCTCAAGGGTGTGCTCTAATAATATCATTACTTTTTCATGATAGGCTAAGAGGTCAGGTTTGAGAACCTTGTAAGTTTCTAACACATGGATAATGATGAACTGTGAATCCCCATGCACCTTGATCATTTTGATATTCCTTTGGATGGCTAATTCAAATCCAAGAATCAAGGTGTCATATTCTTCCTCGATATTTGTGTGTGGCTTTGTTAAGCTATAACAATAGCGAAGAGTACAATGCTCGGAAGAAACGCAAATCAAGTCGATTTTGGCTCTTACCCTTGGGAGGGATACAGATTGGTCTTCCTTCAAGGAGGACGCCCCATCGAAGTACAGTTCCCATTCTAAGAAGTTGACAACTGACAAGTATTCATCAGTAAAGTCATTGTTTAGCGGTTAGTCAGCTAGGACCAGATGAGCTGCTAAAAAGTCAACTGAAGTCTTTCCTTTGATGGCTCACTCATGAACCATCTCATTAATCACCCAGCTAGAGTGGGACAAGTCATTAGCTACTGCAAATGGTTTATCTTTGAGATCACATCAATGCGATGAAAGAGCATGTAATTGCTCAGTTTATGAACTAAAAATATTACGCCAAACAATATTTCTCGATTGGCAGATATTTCATTCAGCTAGGATGAAAAGCCGAATAAGGTAATACAGAGCATTCTCTTTCCCATTGCATTAATCTGGGATAACAAAGCTGCTACTGACTCGTCAAGAGCAGTGATATACAGAATCAGGGGTTTAACTAGGATAGGAGCAGCCAAAAATGACAAATTTAGTAGATAACTCTTGATATCGTCGAAAGCATCCTAACACGCTTTGTCTTAATGGAAACGAGCATCCTTTTTGGTCAGTGTCAAAAGAAGGTCTACACACCTGGAGAAATTTGAAATGAACCTCGTAATGAATGCAAGCTTTCTTTGAAGGGAGCGCAATTGCATAAAGCATTTAGGAGGCTCCATCTCTATGATGGATTTAATCTTGCAAGGGTCAACCTTAATGCCCCTATGCAAGACTACAAATCCCATAAATTTTCTAAAAGAAATGCCAAATGTGCACTTCAATGGGTTCATCCTCATATCATATTTTCTAAGGCGTTCAAAGATGGTCCTTTGATCTGAGAGATGATATTCTTCGAAATGACTCTTGACCACTAAATCATCAATGTAACATTCGACTTGGTTATGCATTAAATTATTGAAGTTATGCGACATAACGCGTTGATAGATTGCTACAGTGTTCTTTAAACCAAAGGGCAAGACCCTATAGCAAAAGATGCACATGGGCATGCGGAACGCCATATGTTGTTTTTCTATTGGGGCCATTAGATTTGATTATAACTAGACAAGTCGTCGATGAATGAAAATATCGCATGTGTGGAAGCAAAATCTAAAATTAGCTTTGGTGTAGGCAAATGAAAATAATCTATCGGTCATGTCTTATTTTGGTCTCAAAAGTCGATGCAAATCGTATCTATCTGCTCTTCTGAATGGATATGATGTTTGCAAAACCATGTGGGGTAAAAGATTTCTCTAATGAGGCCAACCTCAATAAGCTTTTTGGTTTCTTCGATAACCATCAGCTCTATCTCGAGCCACATTCTTCGAGGCATTTTTTTTACAGAAACAATGCTTAGGTCAATGGTTATATTGTGAATGACAACCTCCGGGGCTACATTGAGCATTTTGAAATAGCTCCAAGCAAGGCAGTCTCAAAACTCTATGAGGATCTCTATGACTTTTCCGACCATAGAATTTGATAGGAGTTTACTTAGGAAAGTAGGGTGAGGATTATCAATTGTGCCTAAGTTGACCTCGATTAACTTGTTAGCAATCAAAGAGGTGTCGACCTCTAACTCAAGAGGGGCATTCTAAGCTTTGACCTCCTCTTTGTGGGAGGTAAAGATCTCGCCATCATGAGATGTGGAGATCATCTTGCGTGAACTATTGGAGATTTTAGCATTGTTCGACCTTTTGATATATACAAGGCCAGATCTTTCCCATGGGGATCTTTTCTTCCACATAGTCATGCATAGTTTGGCTTGACGAACAAACTACTTTTTGGGCAGTAATATGTTATCCAAAAGTTTATACATGAGAGACAAACAAAAAATAAGAAAAAGGAAAGTCCTCTACTTGTCCATTATCATCATTTAGGAGCATTACATCATTATTGGGTACATGAGAATCAACTTTATAAAATAGAATGCCCTTCCCCTTAGACTCAGGTCTACGAGGTACATAGAAGGCCTCGAGATCCTCCACTGCAAAGCATTTGCAGTTGTCAGACCTTTATAATGGCCTCACGGTACCGGATTGATAGTCAACATTTTATTTGCCAAGGATAACTCAGATAGATGAGGGACCGTGATCATTGATGGCAACTAAAATTTCTCTTCATCGGTGTCATCTTGATCATTGTCGTGTGGGCCCGTGGGTTTCTGCATCGATAAGGTTCTTCTGAATTAGAGTCAGTGTCTGATTCGACAATCGTCGTTACCTTAGAGGTTGCTAAAGTAGGGAGATTTTTGGCTGGCTCCAATGTCAATAGGGCATAGAGCCTTTCCTCTTGTTTCACCATCTATATACATATACATATATTACATATATCTACATATCAATATATATTATATGCATACCGAATTATGTGAACAAAGTAATATGTTTCTCTAAAAAGTAATTTGTACTTGCATTCGGGGAACTCGAACTCATTATAAAAATCTAACACCCGACAGTGACAAGCTTGGCGAGGGGTGCAAAAAATCTAACAACTGGCAACAATAAGCTCCACCAGGGGTGAAAAAAAAAATTTAACACCCGACATCGACAAGCTCCGCGAGACGTACAAAAAAATCTTACACCCGACAGTGACAACCTTCATGAGGGATGCAAAAAAATCTAATACCCAAGAGAGACAATCCGCGATGAGTGAAAAAATCTAATACCCGATAACAACAAGCACCACGAGGGGTATAAAAAGAATCTAACACCTAACAGTGAAAAACTTCGCTGGGAGTGTAAGATGACTCGTCAACTAACAATGACAAGTTACATGAGAGGTGTGAAACGATCGTCCTCATCCTTTCTAATAATTTAAAACTCGACAACGACAAGCTCTGTGATGGGTATAGAGCTTTAGGACTCCACCCCGGGAAGATCAGCTCCAGGACTCCACTCTAGGGCAAACAACTGCAAGACTCCATCCCGGGGCGAACAGCTCTAGGACACCACTTTGGGGCAAACAACTCTAGGACTTCACTCCATGGCAGATAGATCTAGGACACCATTCTAGGGCGAACAACTCCAAGACTCCACCCCGCAACAAACAGCTCCAGGAGACCACTCCAAGGCGAACAGCTCCACAACGCCACTCCATGTCGAACAACCCCAGGACTCCACACTACGGAGACCAGCCCCATGTCTCCACCCTAGGGCGAACAGTTCCAGGACTCCACCTTGAGGAGAAGAGCTCCAAGACTCCACCCCGGGGCGAACAGCTTTGACACTGCTCTAGAGCGAACAGCTCCTGGACACCACTCCAAAGCGAGCAATTTTAGAGCTTTCCCCCATGAAAAGCAAACGGGCTAGGGTCGGCCGAGCCAATTAAATTTCTATTTTTCATAATTAAGATCGCCCATTATAAGCGGGTTTATGGCAAGCTCGTTGAGCCACTGGTTCAATACCCAGGTCTAGTTAAGATGTAAGTTGGATCCTATATTTTATTTTAATCGTTTCAATCAACTCAAATTCTAACAAGTATTTTTCTACTACGAACATTTAAAAAAAAAATTGTAGCATTGTTATTTCTTTTTTAATGGTTGCTTAAAGAATAGATTTGAAATTTTAAACCATTAATTGCAATTGTTTTTTGTATTTTAGCCCAAAGATTTTTTATTAATTTTTTCTCATAAAGAGGGAGTGACAAAAGTAAAAAACTCTTAGGTTAAGTTTATCTTGAAATTATGAAATATTAATATATTTACTAATTTTAAAATATTTTGTTATTGATGAATACTTCAAATATTAGTTAGCAATTAGCATGCTTAATTATGCTTTATGATGGCCATTTGATTGTTAACATGCAATCTCCTCTTTGGGTGAGAGAAATAGTTCAATGAAACAATATTGCAAGGACCTTAATGGGGCATTTTTAGATCTCTTAAATATTATGGTTGGATTGCATCACTTATAACTAATGATGAAATTCTTATTCTATTTTAATTTAGTATCTCTAAAAAACTTATGAAAAGAAAATCAATTCTCATTTCATTCCTCTAGTTGTTTTGATCATGCCAAGAAAATATATCAAAGAGATGCAATGATTATGACAAAGGACTTTCTAATTTCATGATTGGTAGCACAAAAATAAAATTTATTTATTTTTAATTACTTTGAATAATGCTTTAAGGTGTTGTATCTTAGCTAAAATAGTAGTCATATGCAATGTAGTTTTGATCCATATTCAATAAGTGGCTTGAAATACTAATATTTCAATGAAAAGAGTTATAATGCATCTTACTCTTCACCAAGTTAACCACCAAACTATGACTACATGGCTGATGTGAAAGGTGAATATTCCTATCCTCCACTCGCCTCCAGCCTTGCCAGGAAGATTATATTTTCCTACCTCCTCCCTCATTGTTTTCTAATATTATTCAAAAAAAAAAAAGGAAAAAGAAAAAAATCTTATTGTGATCACTATCATCTATAACCATCGACGGCTTTTTGTGCATAGAAAATATCGTGTTAATTATCGATAACATTTAGTTAATTTCCAACGGCTTAGCAGCTGCATAAATCGTCCCTTTTGCTCGAAAATGTTTCTGATGACACATTTACATTTGTATCTCGTCAGTTCATCTCTAAATAAAAGCCGACAGACATAAGTCATCGATATTAACAGAGTCGTTTTTCCTAGGTCATTAATCGATGAGTGTTTGATTATAACAGACGGGTTTTAATGTTGGATTTGTATTATAAATTAACGAATAGTAAACAATGGCTAAACCATCGAAAAAGCATGCTTAATAGCTGAAAACTCTCATCTTCCCCTTTCTCCCACGCGCTCAAAACACTCATCAACATCCTCTTTCCTTCCTCAATTTTGCCTAAACTTCTCATCTCTATCCAAAACCCTCGCTTAGGTCACTCCTCTCCCGGTTTTGCCAAAAACCATCGCCTTCGTGAATGAACCTTCGCGATACAGTCACCATTAGAGCTAGCTGGGAAGACAACAACATGATCACAACTTACAGAGACCACTGAAACTCCCATCTTTCTCAGCCTTCCGCTTCGCTCCTATCAAAAATCATTAAGGAAGGTAAGCTTGTTCGCGCCATTCTTCCTCTTCGCTCGTCCCAGATTTACTAAACCCTAAACCCTGCATAAATCTTGCTTAAATCCTACTTAAAATTCTGCTTAAAAATAGGTTAATTTTAGCTTTAAAGCCTATTTAAAATCCTGCATAAATATTGTCATAGCTCCTGTTGTTAACGTCTTTCTCATATATATATTGGCGAACACGATCGGGTCTTGTATTATTTGAGAATTGTCATAGGAATTGAAATTCGAGTTAACTCGGTTGTTATCAAATATGTTATCACTAGAGACGGTCAAAACATCGCTGGAATCATAACTCTTAGCAATATACGATTCTGAAAGGACAAATAAATAATCATACAGATTCAACGGTTTGATGGATTTCTGCCCCAAATCTGAAACAATCAATCTATGAGATCAGCCCCTACTCTCTTCGAATCGTCAGTCTTTGTTTCTTCGTCCATCTTTCTTGCTCGATCCTGAGGTAGCTCCTCTGCTGCAATTGATAGTGTTGGCTTAACAGGTTCTAAACTTTGAATGGAAGCTTGCACCGAAGCAGTATGAATTCGGTTCAATGTCTTCTTAGAGGATTTTGTCCAAGCTATACTCCATCCATTATTAGTTGCATAGAGATCGATTGGAAAAATTGGAGAAGAAGAAATCATATTGACGAAACACTTTTTAGGTTTTTTCAAATACTCTTTCGGGATCGTTATGTTCTCATTTTTGAAGTTCCTCTCGAGCCATTCTTTGAAGCTGAAACAATCTTCTATGGTGTGTCCAAGCAACATGTGGTATGGACAGTATTTGAGGTGGTTTTTCTTACCTCTTCTAGTTTCTTTGACTCGGGCAACCCGAACTTAGGCTTCTTAACCAAATTTCAGAACATCTTCCCAACGACCTCAACCTTGAAAGAGTATACATGTTCAATTGATCGGTCATGGTCGAGTTTTGCATTCCATCCATCTGGTAGGGCCTTTGCTGGAATGATTGTTGACTATACTGTTCTGATAAGTCTGCCAAGGCTGCTCAACTTGGATCTGCATTGGTTGCTTACGCCTCTCTCTACCGCTGTCACTATTCCAAACTACTTTTCAAATGCTTTTACCGACTTTGGTTTTTTAGCTCTTTCTAGGAATCCAAGTTGTTTTGCTTCTTCTTGTAAACTTCAAGCTTTACTGAGTAGCTTCTCGAAGATCTTGATTGTAAATCCCTTGAGTAAGAAAGTCGTTGGATCGTGGATGTTTTTCAGCAAAATTACCATCGCATGTTGTTCTTGGAGTTGTGCCTCACATTTCATGCTTAGATTTCTTCATCATAAAAAGTAGTCCAATGTTTCTGTCGGTCTTTGTCACTCTACCATAAGATCACCTCCAACGAAACTCTTAACAAACAGGCTTTCTAGTTCTGTGAGCGTCTTTATCAAGCCGTTGGTTAACTCCGCATGCCAATCAAACGCAAGTCCTGAGAGACTGCTCATGAAATGAGGGAACAATAATGCTTCATCACCCCCCACGTTGCAACAACTTAGTCGAAAGTGTGCAACATGCTGTCAGGGGTTATCTATTTCATCGAAGGTTTTGAACAATAGTGGTATGAAACCCTTGGGATATTTCACAGCATAGAACTGCTACGGATAGTGTTCCCTTCTGTCACTCAGGACTTCGCTCACCAGTTGTTCTACCATCTGCTTAATGTCCTTTTTTGGTATCGAGGTGAATTCATTCTTCTCGTCTACAATTTGAATGATCTCCGGCTAATTTTCCTTTGCAAGGGTTATTTTTTGAGACTAAGGCTGACTCTATTGAGTCGTTATAAAGGTCATAATCTCTTCCATCGTTTTCTCCATGCGATTGATTTGCTCGCAGAGACCACTGAAACTCCCATCTTTCTCAGCCTTCCGCTTCGCTCCTATCAAAAATCATTAAGGAAGGTAAGCTTGTTCGCGCCATTCTTCCTCTTCGCTCGTCCCAGATTTACTAAACCCTAAACCCTGCATAAATCTTGCTTAAATCCTACTTAAAATTCTGCTTAAAAATAGGTTAATTTTAGCTTTAAAGCCTATTTAAAATCCTGCATAAATATTGTCATAGCTCCTGTTGTTAACGTCTTTCTCATATATATATTGGCGAACACGATCGGGTCTTGTATTATTTGAGAATTGTCATAGGAATTGAAATTCGAGTTAACTCGGTTGTTATCAAATATGTTATCACTAGAGACGGTCAAAACATCGCTGGAATCATAACTCTTAGCAATATACGATTCTGAAAGGACAAATAAATAATCATACAGATTCAACGGTTTGATGGATTTCTGCCCCAAATCTGAAACAATCAATCTATGAGATCAGCCCCTACTCTCTTCGAATCGTCAGTCTTTGTTTCTTCGTCCATCTTTCTTGCTCGATCCTGAGGTAGCTCCTCTGCTGCAATTGATAGTGTTGGCTTAACAGGTTCTAAACTTTGAATGGAAGCTTGCACCGAAGCAGTATGAATTCGGTTCAATGTCTTCTTAGAGGATTTTGTCCAAGCTATACTCCATCCATTATTAGTTGCATAGAGATCGATTGGAAAAATTGGAGAAGAAGAAATCATATTGACGAAACACTTTTTAGGTTTTTTCAAATACTCTTTCGGGATCGTTATGTTCTCATTTTTGAAGTTCCTCTCGAGCCATTCTTTGAAGCTGAAACAATCTTCTATGGTGTGTCCAAGCAACATGTGGTATGGACAGTATTTGAGGTGGTTTTTCTTACCTCTTCTAGTTTCTTTGACTCGGGCAACCCGAACTTAGGCTTCTTAACCAAATTTCAGAACATCTTCCCAACGACCTCAACCTTGAAAGAGTATACATGTTCAATTGATCGGTCATGGTCGAGTTTTGCATTCCATCCATCTGGTAGGGCCTTTGCTGGAATGATTGTTGACTATACTGTTCTGATAAGTCTGCCAAGGCTGCTCAACTTGGATCTGCATTGGTTGCTTACGCCTCTCTCTACCGCTGTCACTATTCCAAACTACTTTTCAAATGCTTTTACCGACTTTGGTTTTTTAGCTCTTTCTAGGAATCCAAGTTGTTTTGCTTCTTCTTGTAAACTTCAAGCTTTACTGAGTAGCTTCTCGAAGATCTTGATTGTAAATCCCTTGAGTAAGAAAGTCGTTGGATCGTGGATGTTTTTCAGCAAAATTACCATCGCATGTTGTTCTTGGAGTTGTGCCTCACATTTCATGCTTAGATTTCTTCATCATAAAAAGTAGTCCAATGTTTCTGTCGGTCTTTGTCACTCTACCATAAGATCACCTCCAACGAAACTCTTAACAAACAGGCTTTCTAGTTCTGTGAGCGTCTTTATCAAGCCGTTGGTTAACTCCGCATGCCAATCAAACGCAAGTCCTGAGAGACTGCTCATGAAATGAGGGAACAATAATGCTTCATCACCCCCCACGTTGCAACAACTTAGTCGAAAGTGTGCAACATGCTGTCAGGGGTTATCTATTTCATCGAAGGTTTTGAACAATAGTGGTATGAAACCCTTGGGATATTTCACAGCATAGAACTGCTACGGATAGTGTTCCCTTCTGTCACTCAGGACTTCGCTCACCAGTTGTTCTACCATCTGCTTAATGTCCTTTTTTGGTATCGAGGTGAATTCATTCTTCTCGTCTACAATTTGAATGATCTCCGGCTAATTTTCCTTTGCAAGGGTTATTTTTTGAGACTAAGGCTGACTCTATTGAGTCGTTATAAAGGTCATAATCTCTTCCATCGTTTTCTCCATGCGATTGATTTGCTCGTCCTTATGTTGAATGACTCTCTGTAGCATCTCAGCAGCGTCCTCTTCAACAATTGATGGGGCATCTTGTAGAGATGACAAAGCTCTGGTCTCAACAATGTTGATCTCAGCAAACTCTTCCTCCATATAGTCTGGCAGATCATATTCTTCATCATCAATGTCCTCACATTGCTCTTCAGAAAGTTGTTTAATGTCAGCTCTAAGCGTTTCCAAGGTGACCTCAATCGATTTTCCTTTGATAGCTTTAAGATCAATTAGAGGCTCCTGATGAATATTATAGTCACCATGTCTTTTGTTGTTAATTACTATTACGCTTCCAACTATGACATCCATGGTCAATTGTCGCTATCGTGATATCTATGAACTATTACTGTTACAGCTTTCAACTACAACATCTATGACCAACTGACGGTATTGCAATCAGAAACTATGGTCTTTATAGTCAACTGACAATATTGTGGCTTCCAATCACAACATTTGTGACCAACTATTGCCTATGCAACAATCAACTAAGACATATGTTGCTAACTACTATAGTTACGGCTTCATACTCGAACTCTGTGATCAACTACCTCTAATGCAACCACCGACTATAGTCTATGTAACTCACTATTACTATTATAGCTTTTAACTGCAATGGCCAACTTACATTACTACGGTCACCAATTACGGCCTCTAAGGCCAACTGATGATATTGCAACTTCGAATCACGACCTTTGTGGTCAACTATTGCCTATACAACAACCAACTACGACATTTGTGCCCAACTACTAATATTATATCTTACAACTGTAGTTTCTTCGTGCAATGCTAAATCGTTAAATAATCACTCTAATGCCATGAATTTTCTAGCACAAAATAAACCTATTACAAACAAAAGAACCAATAACTCGTCCAAAATAAAAAAAGAGAGAATAAAATAAATAAAAATGGAGGAACTCAAAGTTAGTGCAAATATCAATTAGTATAGACAAAACTCTAAGATAATGTTTGGTTTGTTGTAAAAGGAGTGCATTGCATATCTTTTGTAAAAATTAAAAAAAAAAAGTTTGGTGTTTGGTAAATGAATTCTTACTGCAATATAAATTTACAATACATTTTGAATTTATTCTCTAATTCATTTTCAATGTATTTAGAATTCATTGGATTTGAGCAAATTCCAAACACATCACTTTATGTAAAGTGTTGTACGCCACTATCAACTACTCCTATCAATGTCTACAACATGTCATCCAATCAAGAATCACCCGCCATCGGCCGTCAGCCACCACTCGCCGCTATTTCTCGTTGGCTGCATACTTTATACACATTTTCTTTTCTTTAAATCGAACTAAAAAAATGTTATCCTAAATTTATTTTTTATTGAACCAAATAACTTCGAAGTATTCTGAATACAATAAACTATTTTTGCACCGCATTCCTTTTTCCGCAAACCAAAAAACCCCTAATCAGAACCAAACAATTAAAGAGTAGCTTTGCTAATAACATAACAAGATTCATCCACATCCAACCAATTATCGCAATCAAAGGAAAAACCAACCACAAAAAATTACAACAAAAAAGTAATACTCCACAAAATGGCCAACAGCACAAAGATAATATTTGAAACGGTAAGGGAGCAAAGAAATAGAGCCAACAAATTTCGAATGTAAATAAACACCAACTCCAAAAGCCTAAAGAAAATTGAAGCCCGATCAAAGACAAACAAAAACATTGGTGAATTTTATAGAAAAAAGAATTATATGATTCTCTTCATATGATGGTGAGATAATGTAGAAATTTTGTGCTATATTTGAGGTTTTATTCCATTTTAAGCTCACTTATGTTGAAGATTATGACATGGTTTGGAACGTTGGATCATGTTTCATCATTGGAATGCCCTCGTCTTCAAGAAATTGTTGTAAGATTTTCAATCAACCAAGAAAGACATTTTATAAATTCCAATTTGGATCAAATTTATATGATATTCGCTATGTTGTTGGGATGAGAAAGGTTTGTTTTGCATTTCTAGCAAGCTTGAAATCTATTTGGTTGTTTAATAGTAATCAAATTAACCTTCATGAAAATAGAATCTCCCAAGATCTTTATGATTTGAAGCTCAAATCATGTCAGCAAGAAGATACAGTAAAGCACCGTACGTCAAAAAATTAAGGGCCGTGTTTACTCATCCACATCAAATTCCACCTTAACCTCCAAACTATTCTTCCATTTGTGCTTGAAAGCATCTCCTCTTCGCTTCTCTCGTATCATTGCAAGTAATTCCCACACCTCATCCTTAAATTAGGACAACCCCATTGTCCTCTATCGAAGTAGCAGGTCACTCTTCACTTTTAAGATACAGCAATCTCTCTATTGGGATTAGCCAAACCCCTACTGACTTCCAGGCTTCAACTTCCCAAAACCCATATTGAAAAAATTCAAGAAGGTTGTAGATATTATGATTCTTCACATGCCAAGTCTCTAAACCCAACAAATCCAACTCCAATCCCCCCTCTATTTTTGTCCACCCCTTTCAATACATCTCGGAATATGAGGGGCCTCATAGCTAAGGGTTGTGTTATTGATTTTAAAAATCTGATCAAGAACAGTAGCATTGATAGCTATATTTGCATTTTTACTCTACTTTGTGTTAATTCTGAGCTTTAATGAACCAAAGCAGTTCAGTGATTTTAACTGAAAAAGGAATGATTTTATCCCACCACAATTTAAGTTACCTCGCAGTTTGGTCAACACGGCATTCTCATGAAAGCGCAAATCATTTATTTCTAAACATAGATTTATAGAACATAAGTCTAATACCAATTGTATGCCATGTCTTAAACATATTATACTAGCTTAGTCCAGCTCTTAAATTATAATCAGTTAATAAATGGCATATCATATGACACAATATAATGAAAAATGACAAATTTATGGGTGTGAGAAACATTGCTATCCTAAAAAAGACGGTGCATGCCATAAATAATAGTTCAGACTAGAACGTTGAATGATGTGGGTGCTATCACGCCATTCGACAAATCATTCAACCATACATAAATAGATAAAGGATCATTCTTTACTTCAAGAAATCTTCAACGAAACAAAAATAGCTAAATGGTCATTGTTCCCTTCAGAAGTCAACAAATGTGAACCGAATTGCACTCGGGTATCTTTAAATTTCTATGAACAATTAAAGAGTTAATTTCCGGTCTATGAAATGAACCGATAAGGCATCCCCATCTTGAGAGCATATTTAATAATCATCCCTTCTGCTCTTCTCTCACTTCAATTTTTTTTTTTTTTTTTGTAATGAGAGAGACAGTTAAAAGAGAGAAAAATCCTGTAAATCCTCATTCTAGACCAATAATCATTCCTTCTGCTCTTTCTCAGTTTGATTCTTTTAATACACACCCTTTAATGTGAGAAACACTCATTCAGCATTAGTAAATGTTAGGTCATTGCTTTTCATTACCAATAAAAATTATATCAATATGCTTACAGTTTCACAGGATGTTCAGATACTCTGACCAGCACCCTTCATTGCAAGGAGTGCAGCACCATATGAAGCTTCAGTCTGCAATGCACAGTGCACCGGCAAGTCCAGGAGTCGCACCCTAATCTTTCTCCACTGCTCATTCTTTGCTCCTCCACCTGCTGTGAACACTTCCTCCACTTGTGTGGCCCCAAGCTCCTTCAGCAATCTATAGCCCTTAACCTGCGCACAAGCAAGGGTTGATCACACATAAGAAAGATCAACATTACCATCATTAAAAGAACTTTAAAAAAAAATGTAACATTTGAGTTCCTGGTACCTCTATCCTAGCAATGGATTCAAAAAGCCCGTGCAAGTATTCTGCATCACTTTGAGGCCGTGGGTTCAATCTTATGAAAAAATAGAAAAAAATATTAAATAAATAGTTTGTGAGCAAATTACACAAAACTATCTTTCCCAAAGTCCCATCTCAGTTTCAATGTTTTTAAAGTCCCATCTCAGTTTCAATGTTTTTCAAAATATTCATTTTAATTTTAAGGCCTTGTACCATGCAATGCAAGTTGTGGCTTAAAGTTGTCCGGCCAAATCACTAAATTGAAAGTTTCAAAACCTATCATCTTCATCATCAATATTAGCCCCATTCTTTCTACTTATTATTTGGGATGAGCTCTTCAAATGCTAATTCTAAACTCATTTGTATCCAAGTTCTGCATGAGTTAACACCATTTCAACATATCTTTTTGTGCAACATCAATGCTTTGAAGTCCATGTTACCCAAATGAAACTTTTGAGACGATTACTAGTTTACTTAATTTTAAGTGGATAATTGTAATGTTGTTTTATTTTTAAATGACCATTCTTCGGCAATACAAAAGTAGAATAAAAAGCACAATCAATAACCTAACAAACTTAAAAGTCTTGTAGATTGAAAATGAGAAAAAAAAAATAATCATTTTTTTTTCATTTTATGCATGCTAAAAGCCATTAAATTTAATGAATGTGATATTTTAAATCCATACTTATTTCTAACCAATCAAATGATAAATAAATATCATTTTACCAATTTATAAAAAAAAATTTAAGGATGCCTGCCCACAATGAGAATCTTAATTCCCTATGCATGATATGGTAGATGACTATTTTGATACCTGGGCATCATGTCTAGGTCTGCAACAGGAAACCGTTCCCCCTTTGATGCTAAAGGATAGTAGTCCAAAGAAGAAGGTACCAAAGGGTTAATTTCCTTGCTTAGCAGTTCCAATTGCCTATCTGTGAAAAATTGATGAAGAACAGATCCTCCAGTATTCGAGGCACCACCTACTAGCCACTTATCATCAAAGCGATGACTATATACACCGTATCGTGAATCTTCAACTCGGGAGGTACTTAAGAGCTTGATGGCTAAGGTTGAACCCAGTGATGTAACCTAGTCAAAGTAAACCAATGATAATAATACTAATAAATAAATAAATAAATGATAAATAAAATACCTAGTCACAGTAAAGCAAAATTGTGGTATTCTCTCAACAATTCAGTTACAAATATCTCTTTGAAACTCACAGCTTGCCCTGGTTTGGTAGCACGTGCTGCAAGAAAAGCTGCAATACTATCAGTTGTTCCAGCGCAGACAATGCAATTCTTGGAAAAACCTGCGATTAAGAGCATAACTAGAGGTTAAAGCACATTCTGCTGCCTGGATGAGAAGGGAAAAGGCATTGTTTTAACCGGAATTTTAACCAGTTCTGATAATTTAGATTGATGAGGTCAGTAACGGCAAGCCAAATGGTGTGTAATGCCCTTACAAACAAGTTGCAGTCATCTTTTAGGTTAAAAGCCCTGTCTGGAATGGTACCTTATCCGAAACTCTGAATTGTGCTGAGTCTATTTAATTTAAGTGGAAGCAAAATGTTCGAACTGGAGACTAACCAGCCACTTTGGATTAACAAATGGCAAGTGTAACACCTTAGAATCAAAGCAGTTAGTTCAGAGCTAAATATACTGATTGGGCACCCACAAACTACTAAGGTCACAGATTACATCAAATCTGAGCAACAAAGGGGAAAAATTTTTTTTTTTTACAACAGAACCAAAACACCTTGCCACTTAATATTGACGGGCATGATCAAACGAAACGTGAGAGTGCGTTAAACCCAAAAAACATAGTCATTTTATATTGCTTCTTTCATATTTATTAGTTAGATTTTGTGTTCACATAAAGTCTGATAATATCATCACAATATAAAAAAAAAAAAACTTTAAAAAAATGCATGTAGATCAGTGCAATGACAAAAGGAAACAGTTTCACAAAGTATTTAATGAATATTAGTTGTAGTCCCACATGACAAACGTGGTGGTGAAAGAAAATTAGGCAAATAGTTATGCGGTCAAACAATTTGATCCTCGAAGCTAACATGTGGAGTTCCCAATCTAGGTAGTTCATAATTGCTAAAACAGCGTAGACAATATACCAATTATAATAATTCTTTCAACACTTATGCAAGGAATATCTGCTATAAATACAGAAGAATGAATCAATATTAAAAATCAACTAAGAAGATAAACGACATAATTATACCCAGGATCAACGTTGTCATTATTAGACTTATCACAACTACTGGGAGTAGGTCCAAGGAAACCTCCTGCACTATTTGAGTAATATTAGAGCTGAAAATTCTAGTTTGTACATGCATGACTTCAATCATGTCAAAACTGCTTGAGTTTTTATAGAAAATGTAGATATCATCAAATCATTATCTTACTCTCTACATGATATGGAAGGAAGACTTGCCGAATTGCAATCTGATGTCCTCCTTTAAACAACCAATTGGTGTTCCCGGTGCTTTGACAGAAGGTAATAGAACTGAAAATGGTTGAGAGAGCAACCACTTAGGATAGGAGTCAGCCTCCAGATCATATCCAACCTATCATAATCAAAGTTACTAATACATACGGAAAGAATAAGACATTGAAAGTTCAAGTAAATCTAACAAGAGATTGTTAGTATCATCATATGTCAAAAAATAAATCAAAAAAATAAAATGGATAATATAACTACAGACCTTCAAAGCGTTGTTGTAGTCAGTTACGCCAAGCTTTCCATGAAGAAGCCACAGTAACCAGTCAGACTGATGCATCAATAAGGCAGAGGATTTGTTTGAACCATATGAATTCCACCATGACACGACCTTACATAGTGTAGATGACCCAGAGCAGACAGTGTGGTTTTTGGGAGCAATAGAACGAACAAATGGCAAAGCATCTGGAAGGCTTTCATTATAAAGATAGGGTCTGCAGAGTAACTCCCCTGTATTGCTGTAGTTACAAATTTGAATTCACACTTACAGGGTGTTTAATGTATGCCAATCTACACCAACACAGAAATTGTGGGAAATAAGATTTGGAAAAGATATCAAAAAAGAGGCATCCACCTGTCAATTATAATCGTTGTTGCTGAAGTAGCATCTATAGATATGGAAACAATATACGAACGAAGATCAATAGGAACATCTTCGAGTAGCAAGAAAAGTGTTTGCTTCCAGGAACTTCCCCATTCTATTGGTTCTCCCACCTGCACAGTAAAAGAGAATTTATTTTCTCAGCGAGGAAAACAAGCAAGGAATTACAAAAGAGTTAAATTATATTCACAAATAGAGAGGAGATTTTTTTTTTTGGAAAGGGGGTGAGGCAGGATATGAAGAAAAATTTTCAACTAATTCTTAAATCTTAAAGCAGTTCCACATCATATTTTTATATGGGTCGGCATTGAAATGGGTTTGAATCTGAAATCAGCAGAAACAACCCCTAAAGTCAATCCAGTAGCTGCAGTCTCCGTAGTATCAGTTGTATATCATTAGACCTTTAGTAATAAGTTTGTTTATTTCAAAAGAAACGCAGGGCTTGAGATGATTATGAATACATAGTGAAAGAGACTAAAGAAAGAGATAAAAGAGGGGTTTCACGCCAATAGAAATTATATAGTACTTCTGCACTTCGTTAAAAATGTTGCACTTGAAGAAAAGAAGCGAGCAACAGAATAACAATAAATTTATATAAATAACTGATTATAATCACTTAAAGGTATTGCTTCAGCAGTACATCTGTTGAAATTTTTGTCATTATGTACTGCTCATTTGATTTCCTTTGAATTTTTCATGTGAAGGTGATCTGATCAGATATGTGAATTTTAAATTTCAGTGCTCATTCAGAATTTGAATAAACAAATTAATTTGTGTAAATTCTGTTAGATGTGACAGAAGTGGTTTGATTATTTTTAAATATTTACGGATGGCATTCAATTATTCAACATTTTATTATTGAAGGAAAACGGCTTTTGGATTGATTGTGCCAAAATTTACATAACAAAATGCAGCCACTTCCTTAGAAAATTAGATGACCAAGGAAGTAACTAGCTTCCATTCAATAACTCCAAAAGACGCCTCTCAAAACCATACCTCCAAGTTCATTTTCAATTGACTATCATTTCTCAGAAATAGCAAAATAGTATAAAAACAGAGACGTGCTAAAATGACCAAAAAGTTGACCCGAAAAACTGGCCAGGGAAAGTCTTTTCTACCCTCATACCCTCATAAAAATGATTAATTAAAAAAATCAAAATTCTCTCAATCCCAGCTCATTCAGCCTAATTTTCAGTATTTTCTTAGTCACTGTAGCACGAACCAAAAAAAATTTGAAGATAAGAAGAAACAAAATAAATTTAAAACCTATAACTATCTTTCCATATGCCTAAGCCCGCAAAAATTCACGACATTTCCTACAACTCCCCATTCCTTCTAAAATCGAAGGGCCCCTCACACTCACCCCTTCCTATTTGAATCGAGGCCCAAGTCTCCCTCTGTCTCGCACGATGGGGCAAAGAAACCCAACCCTTTGTCTCTCCATCTTTCCCAATTGGCACCAATAATCGCTACATGACGCCCCTTTGCACACAGAAAGGCCACGCAAAGCCTCCCTATCCATTTCTTCCTCTCTATCATAAAGAATCGCAGACGAAAATCGAGTCGTTCGCAAAATCCACGTCTGAGCCCGCCCGAGTCTCCCAGCCACAAACTCCTACCTGATCTCTCTCGGTGTTTGTAAGAACCAAAACTGAAGCCGATGCCATAAGCTCTTGTCAAAGCCTCCCATCTCCCTGTTCACCTACATCACTGGTCTTACACTTTCAACTAGGGCTGGCTGGGAAACCAAAGAAGTGATTGCTGTGTACAGTGACCTTCAAAACTCCCATCTCTCTCTCTTGAACATCTCCACCGCGATATAGTTGAGACTAAAGCCAGCAAGAAGAGCAACCAGGAGTCAAAACATACAAAGAGTTCTGAAATTCACAAATTTCTCGCCTCCCTCAGCTCACACGATCTCTGGAAACATTATTGCTTTCTTCTCTCTGCTCTATCGTTTTGAGTACCCAGGCTGAACCCGAGAGCAACTTCAGCCCTGCCTTGCTTGTTTGAATTCAACTCCCCAACTCTTCATGTTTAGCCTGCACTTGAGCAAGCTGAAAGCCCTAATCAACAAAAAACCTTTTATCTATTTATATATAGATATATAAAGATAATTCATCGGCCCGCCAATCTTGTTTCAGCGTCATGGTGGCCGCTTCACAAACAAATGTATAAAAACAGGAAATTGCGCTTAAATCACTTTTCATGCAGGTTAATCGAAGGTTCATACGAATTTTATAAACGAGTGAGTTAGAAGACCTCTATGGCCGCAATATATTGCAACACTAACCAACACATCTTATAAACAAAAGAGCAGGTTAGGCACTCCCGATGCAGCCCCCTAAGCGGGGATGACGTCTGGAGTTTGCTGAAATTTCTGATTATTTTGGACATGAAAATTACTTTCATTTGAACACTTTGAACATGCAAAATAATTTAATATGTGAACATAAATGATTTAAAACTTGGACTGTTTGGACTTCGAAATGACATAAAAATATATAAATTACAAAGGGACAAAATAATCACTCAAATTATAAATCAAAACATTTCAAAAGAAAAGTCAAATGCACATGGGATTTATATAGGATTTATGAAAGATTGAATAATTCGCCTATAACTTCATCAATATATTCATTCAAATAAGTCAAGTTTATATAACTTCATGTCTTGTATGTGATTTTTAAAATAATTATTGATTCAATTCATGCTTTAAAATCATGTAAACTGCCGCAAGTCATGCAAAGTTGTCTAAAATAAACCGCATGTGCTCGCCAAATTGACTAAATACCTAAACTTAAAAAGTCTGGGAATGTTGTGCGGGTTGAGGTTAAATGCTCACTAAAATAGTTTCTATTTTGAGAATCGTGCAAAGCTCTTTTAAAAAATCAATGATTATTAAACAATAAATAACTCTCATAATTTAAAAAAACAAACTCGAGATAATCAAGCTATGCACGGTATCAATCGCGCTGACCCGTCTATAGGGCAGAGTTGTAAGACTCACTTAACTAGTCTAATTAGCCTTTTCCTAAAGACCGAAGTTGACGATTCTAGTACGTTTCAATAAAGGTCAAATCACACATAAGAATTTACAAGTTCAAATCACCAAGTCAAATCCTCCTCACAAGAGCTGAAGTCGACAAAACTGATATTGTATAGATATTCAAGTAACAAATTTCAAATAAATTTCAAGCATCTGTGTTTAAAATGTTCAAATCTTCAATGATAGTCGAGTTGATTAAAAATTTCATTTAGATGATTCTATTTTCAAAATTAACTTTCAAAATCTATTTATATAAATTCAAACAATAAAAATATGAATATGATCAATTGTAAGCAAGACAAAGTTAACAAATTCATATAAAATCATGAGCCAGTGTTAAGTTTGGTCTTTTACAAGAAAGACAAAATCTATAGGGTTCAAATCAAGCAATCAAATCCCAATAATGATCATGTTGACTGAAAATCTCTACTAGAGAGTCAACTTTTAAATTAATTTTCAAATCAAATTCTCAAAATAACTAACCAAAACACTAAAATTAAAATCACTCACCTAAAGGCTTCAAACAAACAAATCAAAATATTTAAGTTAAAATCAATCACTTAGGTCGAAAAGAAAAATTCATCCACCCGAAGCAATAGTTTATTTAGGGTGATAATTTTTTTTTTACTTCAGCTAACAAAAATTAAATGTCATATCGAGTATATCACTATATTCACATTTAAAGCAATCTTAAGCAGTAAAGACGTGACTCAAGTCTTCTGTCTACTTGATTTAGCCCAGCAACTCCATAAAAATATCAATTACGATTATAGCCCTCTGACTGGGCGGTTGCCACTAAATGGCGTCATTATTAAACGTATGTTCCCCAAAAATTTTTTACTCTGAGTTGTAAACTATAAGGGTACATTTAATTTACATAAAACCTCCCTTAAATAAACTTTCACCCCAGATCTAAAAGGGTCTTTTGAATGACGAAACATATGATTGCTAATAAGAATCATTTAATCAGGTTTGGTAGAGTACCTCCTCTGACTAATCACATCAAGGACTATGTGACCCGAGATAACATAATCATGGGATCATGATCAAGTTCATCATCATTTACCCCACCATTCACTTTATGCTTATAATGGTAAATCATAAAATCTAAAATCAAAGTCTGCTGATAATAATATGTTAAATATTCAATGTTAAATGATTATCCTTAATCGAAAGAAATCTCTTATTATTAGGGAAAAAAATAATCATACGGGTTTGCACCTATTGCACCTATGGGAAGTCTCAAGCCCCATATCAAAAAGTCCTCACAAAATAAGCGTGAAATCTTTGGGTAGTTGATACCAATCAAGACTATTTTTCAAAGAAATTAGGGTAACCAAATATTTTATTTCAATAGCACAGAACAACACCACTCAAATACATAAAGATAAGCACCTACAATTTGAGAGGTAGGTAATCTCTTCCAAATCCTAACCCTAACACCTACAATCCAAAAGACAGGCGACCTCTCCTAAAATTCTAATCATAAAACTCAAGACAACAATCTCATGCATACCCTAACCCTAAGCATAATAAGACATTTGTACCCCCACAATAATAGCAAATAAAAGAAATAATTACCCTTAGGCACCAACATAACAATACCGCCCTCCCTAAAAAGAGCATTGTCCTCAAGGTAGGAAAAAAAAACTTTTGTTAGGTCAAGTTGTATGGCTCCCACATGGCATCATTATCTGACAATCATTTCTATTTAACTAGAATTTCGTAATGACCCTCATGAGATTGAAATGCAGTCTTGAGACATCTTTCGACAAAATTCGAACCTATTGGTACCCTAACTTCAAGTCAATCTTGGAAAATATTGCAGTCTCAAACAACTCCTTGAGTAGCTCATCGATTGTCGTAATCTTTTTCAACTTCATATCACGTGTATCTTCCATGCTATGCAACTCAATCCAGAATCTCAACCCTGCATCTTGAATTGCCCTTACCATGGTCTTGAACTTTGTCAAAATCTTGCATAAATAATAACTAATAAAAGACTAAATTGCTTTGAAACAAATTTAATCTCAATTGGAGACAAATTTTCATGAAAAATACGGCAAACAAATATTTTCTTCAATAGCACAAAATAACACAATCCGAGCACGTAAAGATGAATAACTATAATTTAAGATGTAGGCAATCTCTCCCAAACCCCAACCTTAAGCCCTATAGGTGTCTCTTCTACAGGTGTAAACGAGTCAAGTCAAGCTCGAGGCATGCCAAACTCGAGCTCTGCTCGTTTATCAAAATTTGAGCAACTAAAAATTCATTTTTTTTTTATGGGAGCTCTCCGAAGAAGGTATTGGTGGCTGAAGAAGAAGAATGTTGCGGCAGCTCACCTAAAATGCATCGAAATGATTAGCGGTAAGCTAATCAAGCCAACTCACGAGCTAACGAGCCAAATCTGGAGGAGCTCAAACTTGAGTTTTTTTTAATAAATGAGCCCATATTTGTGCTCAAGCTCGTGGCTCGATAAGCTCGGCTCGTGAGCTTGTCAACAAGCCGAGCTTGAGCCAAATCACGAGCCGACTCCGCTTATTTACACCCCTAATCTCTCCCGAACCCTAACCCTAAAACTAAACATAAAAATCTCATCATGCCCTATTCCTAACCTATTAATACCTATTTATACCGAGCAATCCGTAGTCACCGGTATAATATTACTCCACTCTTAATATGACATATTGTCCTCCAGGTGAAAAAAAAAAACATATCATATTGTTGGATCAAGTCGTGAGGGCTCCCACTCATAACTAACTTGAGTTTAGTTCTCATCGTCAGCACTTGATTGAAATAAATGATAGATCGTTGACACTGCCTAAGGATTGTGACTAATCTATAGCCTGAATCATGTCTCTACAACGAAAGGTTAGCTGAAATTAAGTAAGACCTGCATGATATACTCATCATGGCCTTCTTTACCTTCTCAAAAGCATGGGTCGCCACTTTCCCCCACTGAAAGTATTCTTTCAACTTCTCTATCAAAGGCCCACATAATTGAATTACAATCCTTCACGAACCTCAACACCTGGAAGGTCTTAAGTATTGGCCACTCCAAGATAACAACCACCTTTGATGGATCCACAAAACCCCAGATCTTGCACAAACTAGGGCCACTGCGAAGAGCCACCATCTTGCCTCCCTCATGAAAAGCTTTACAGTGTCAAAATCAATGTCTTACAAACTCACCTACTCTTCTCCACCTATCTTGTTCCCATCATTACTCCTAAATCGTCTTTCATCCGGAAGGCTGCAACAACAAAAACCACTAGCACACTTCAATGCAATCCTTTGTCGGGTTTCCATCCACCATGGTTTCCTATTCCAAGACAAAATCATTTGAATCAACATTTTCCTGCACTGCATCACACGTATTGTTTCTCCTGTTTTCGCTTATTCCAAACCTCCTGATGTCGTACAATTCCTTACAGATGTCATTACTCGAATCTGCTCCTGATTATTTTATTGAATCTCACATGCTTCCATTTGTTCCAATAATCTGAATATCACACTATTCCTTTCAAATGCTTCCGCTAGAGTCTGGTCTCAATTCCTTCGCTCGATCCGGCGGCTTCTAATCCACCTAGAACAATAGCACTGTCATGATGTTGTGTTAATCCTTCTAATTGATGCAGTTTACATTCGCTTCTAATTCCTTCGCTCAATCCCGCAACTCCGGCTCCACTTAAAGCAGCAGCGAGGCTCTAATGTCGCACAATTTTTTTAAATTGTTGTCGCTCGCGTCCACTCCAAATGTTGTTGCTCAATCTTGCGGCAGACAGTGACAAGTTTGCAAGTTTGTGTAAAGCTCCAAGCCCATCATTTTTTTCCAAGGCTGTGAATCTCCCCTTAATGGACAAGAGTCGTCCCTCCATGGACGAGAACGCCCCTCCATTTCTGATATGATTTAGCTCACTTCTCTCTCTAATTTCTCCTCCAACGTCTCTATTATTTTTATTAATTTTTTTTTCTACCATTACTCCCAATAAGTTTCAATCAGTAAGGCAAAACTATGTACTTCGCAATCCTGTCATTGGTTTCCCGATTAGCTCGAATTACCATTGTGCAACGACGTTAGGTCACGTCGTGCTTCACAGAGAAATTGAATCACAGCTGTATTGTGTCATAAGGGCACCTAAGTTGCTTCCCAGCTAGCTCGATCGTGATTGTATCACATCACGAAGGCACCCATATTGCTTCCTAGCTAACTCGATCGTGATTGCATCACGTCGCGAAGGCATCACTTGTACGCCGCAATCCCTTTCACTGCTTCTCAGATTGAAACGTAATTGTTTCGTCTGATTTCCTGTACGTAGAGATCCCTTCTTTGCTTCGCAATCAAATCGAGTGACTATATCATCCTATAAGTTGCAATCCCTTCATTAGCCTCGTAGATATCTCGGATCGGAACAGCTTCGCAGTTAGGCACGATGTCAAATGCTCTAAATACTACTTTGATAAGAACCAAAATGATTTTTTGCATAAATTAGGGCAACAAAATATTTTATATTAATAACACCAAGCAACACCACTCAAATACATAAAGATAAGTACCTAAAATTCGAGAGGTGAGCGATCTCTCTCAAATCTCTAATCCTATAACTCATGACAATAATCTCATGCATATACTAATCCTATGCATAATAAACACTATTTATACCCCACAATAATAACTAATAAAATACTAAATTGCACTTAGATGCCTGCGTAACAATAGTGTCTTCTGTACAAAGCTCTCAACAACAAAGAGAGTTTGAGGTATGAATTTTCAGAGCACACAAAAGAACGGAACTGCTGCACAAAAGAGGGAAAATCCCAGGTTTCATTCATGTCGGTAATAATAAAAAAAAAATCTGAATAGCCTACCCAAAAAGTAAAATATAGGATTAATCTGAATCATCAACAAAGTAAAGGCAAACAAAATCTCATTTCTTGTAGTCACTAAACAAAAGAATGTTTAGGTTGAAGGATATGAACAAAAAGTCATGATACATGATAGGTTGAGGGTATAGTAACAAATTGATAGTACATTTGAAACAAAATCTTACAACTCTTGGATATGCCCGTTTACTTTCAGAATGAACTGTCCCTTCTTTATCTATAAGAGCATATCGAGCACCAGACGTACCAAAGTCTATCCCCAGGTAAAGCTGTTCCGTTTTCTGAGGCTTATAATCAAGCCTTTCATGGTTACGCTTAGCATTCATTGGTGTATCCAAATGTTGCCGAACTTTTGGGAAGTATTTTCCCATTAATAGTAACCCTTACATTAGACATATAGAATGTGATTAGTTACATTTCAAATTGCTGATGATTCTTAGGTTACACAAATGCTAAGTTATGGTCCTACAATTAACCAATTTGCAGAAATCTTTTACTTCGCAATTCTAGTCAACAGTGCAGGTAAATTTTGACAGGCCTAATAGCAAAATGTAACAAGAATATTTATTTAATAGAAAGTAATGAATGAAATCATATTGTTAGGAATTTATTCAAAAAGTGAAGTTAACTCCTAAGAAGTGGACTAAAATTAAAAATTTGGTATAGTTGAATTTATTAAAAAAAACATTGAACTTTCATGTGAATACAGCCTCTGAGAGTCATTATGATGAAAGCAAAAAATAATACCCAAGAGATAAAACATCACAAGAAAATCAAAATTTACATGCTTTGGCTAACATAATTCTATGTCAACATGAAAGGACACCCATAAAAACACCTTTCCAAAAGAGATTGGATGGCTGGGATTGGTAACCCCACATGGCACAATTACCATCGTAATTGTAAAGGATCCAAATCTGTCCTCAATGTATCCACAGCTTACATTGAAGGCTTTGAATCTAGGTTTGAACTATGAAGCCTACTCATGATTGTTGGGGCATTCAAATCAAAGAGAGTGCACCACTAAAAACATCTAATGCTCGATATGCTAATTTTATTCCAGTGGTACAAAAACAAAACGATACAATCTCAAATACATAAAAGATAAACACCAATAATACGAGGTAGGCGATCTCTCCCAAACCCTAACCCTAAGATTCAAGACAAGAATCATACATTATAACACTAAACATATTAAGCCCTATCATACCCCACAATAATAACTAACACGTGACTAAATTGCCCTTTTAGTCTTGCGCCTAGCATAATTCTTTAAATTATTTGGCAAGCTCGACATCGACTCAGTGGATCATGAGGAGGACGACGCCGGTCTAACATTACTCCCTTACCAAAAAAAAGATACATTGTCCTCAAGATGAAAGAGAGGAAATTGTTGTTAGACCAAACCGTAAGGCTCTCACATCTGGTCATAATCTGGCAATTCTTTACGTTTAATCAAAACTTCAACCTCACCTGCCGATTCCTAGCGCACCCCTTTTAACTCAAGTGGCTTCAAGAGAACTTTCATATCCTCATTATTTCTCAGGAAGTGCACGATGCATAAAACATAATCTATTGATATAACCATGCAACACCCTTAGTGACTCCCATTGAACTGACCTCAATTAATTGACTGTCTTGGACAACATCAACAACTGAATTAGATATTGGACACCTCCATAAATGTTGTAGCATGTCCCTAGCTTGAATTCTTCCAAATTCAACATATGTATGCTTGTAGTTCAATATAACTGAGGTCTACCGATGTTCGAAGTGAGACATGGAAATTCTTTATATAACATACTCAAAAACAGGATCCACCCTGTCAACCCCATTCATATTAAGATGCTCTAGCATTGTAGTCATCCACTCTCCATTTGTAAGTAGCAAAAACATCCCATTTTCATGTTGTTGGCCCCATATTTTTTTTCCCCGAAATTATCATCTAAGACACTTCTATCACTTCCACTCAGAATAATAAAGGCAATTTTTTTTATTATTGCAAAGTATTGTTAACGGTCTTTTAAGTCTACATGAATCCTAAGCTCCATCTTCTTAATTTGATCGCCACATCTTCTACCAGAGGATTAAACCGACTCTATTAGTGTTGATTTGAAATCCTGGGGTAGCAGTATAAGCACACTAATGAGAGAAACTTTTGATATCAGAGTTATTGCATGCTAGTGTTCCCTCTAAGGTGACAATTCACATGGCAACTGAAAAACCTTTGCGAATTATTACAAGAACTAGTGGATCGGTGTCAGAATCTCTGTCAACTCCGTGTCATGTGTCTCTTCCATGCTATGCAACTCAATCAAGAATCCCAAGACTGTGTTCTGAATTGTCCTAAACATGATCTTGAGTGTCACCAAGGTTTTGCATAAATTAGGGTCACCACGAAGCACCACCACTTCTTATCCCTCCTGAATCTCTGATGTGAGAAAAAAAATATAATGTTTTTATGCTATGAAGTCTATGTTTTAATTGATATTTAAAATAATTTTATGCTTGTAGAAGGTGTATTGGTTGTGTATTGCAGAATACAGGCATGGAGCGAGCTTAGGGGAGCTAAAGGAGAAAAATTGGCCAAACATGAGGACTGGCACCCTTTTGCCAATGTCCAGTACCCTTTTGATAGTATTCAGCGCCCCTTGGCCAGTCCTTCTCTCATGGAACACAACGAAAGAGCACCAAGAAAAGGAGCAACAACCAATAGCACCCCCGCGTCAAGCCCCAGCGCACCCATGCCAAAAACTTTAGTTTCGTACAGAGAGAGCAACAAGAAGGCACCAGCAAGCGGTGCACCCACATCAGGCAATATCTCACCCGCGTCACTCCCTAGCGTGTGGGGACTTAGATACGCGAGATGACGATTTTGGAAGGTTTTATGGAGTTGTTTGGAACCCTATATAAGGGATGGTTTTAAAAGATCCTGGGACACACTCTTGCTTTTAGGGGTTGCCTCTTGTTCTTTGGAGAGTTTTGTAGAGATTTTTAGTGAGTTTGAAGAGGAAGAAATTGTGAGACACTTGAGTGCTTGTACGTGAGAGATCAAAACAATGGAGTGCTTTCATATAAGGAGAAAATCACGGTGTACTTCAAGGAGAGGTAACTCGGGTTTGAGTTTTTCTTTACATATATATTTGGATTTTATGATTTCAATGAAGTTTTTTATGTTTTCTTCGATCATGTGTAGTAGGTAAGTATTTTCATACTCCTGTGATTTGGACATATGAATGAATTGTAATTCTTATTTTGAGATTTCCCTACACTTCTTCGTGTTCTTCATATTTGATTTATATTGATGTGTTAACTTTCCAATTATAATTTACTTCTAATCTGATCAATTAGAAAGTTAAAATCACTTTTGATCTATAACTCCTACCTATTAACAAAAAAAATAGATAAGTTGTCACAGTCACCTAATGAAATAAATATATTGTTGGTAGGAGATACCAACTCATACCCAGGCGGACAATACTCATACCCTGAGTTCTCTCTCTCTCTCTCTCTCTCTCTCTCTCTGTGCAAGTCAGGAGTTTGGTTCATCTTTCCTAACGAACAGTTCAACTGGGTCCCTGGAGCGAACACTTGAGAGATTACAGAGACTTGTTTTGATCTACTTTTCATCCTATCTAGCTTTGTTTTCCTCGCTGGCCGAGTAGGTTCAGCATTTTTTCACCAGAGAATTTCGAATCGAACTCTCTTTTTTTTTTTCGTTGGGCAGTGGATCAAAGAGTCGTCACTTCTGAAAAATACTCCACTAAAATAAATGAAAGGAAATAAATATTGCATTAGTGCTTCCGATTTCAAGCGAGCCCTTCCCAAAGAAATACAAGAACACGCCATGGGTAAGCATCGAGAAGCTTTTCTTTCGAAAGCTAACACGACATTTGAGGCCATACTCATAGCTCAACAACAAATTTTAGGTTCTCCGCCCCACTAACTTAAGCCCTACGCTCAAAAGCAATTTTTTTATGGCAGGAAAATAAATGTCCTCGAGGGGATCGAGAGAGAAGACTGGGAGAAAGCGGGACGGAATGGGATTAGCAAGTAAAAGTTACCTCGTCCAGAAAGAAGGCAATGGTAGGGTAGAAGAGGGTACTGTAATGTTGACATCTCTATCACTCCTTTGCTCAGCTGCCTAAACCCTAAACTTCTCTGGCTGATTATAGCGAAATCAAAATGGAAAAGAGAAGAGGATGGATGTGGAGAAGGACATGGGTGGAGAAATGAAGCCTGCATCTTAATTGATTTATATTAATTTTTTTGGAAAATTATTTATTCAACATTCAAATCTTTTTCATTTATAAAACTAGTTGCAAGCAGCTGTTTCAATTTATAATAATATCATTTAAATTTTAAATAATATAATAAATTTGTTTTGATACAAATAATCGTACGAATAGGTGGAGGAACATATATGATTGGATGTTACTCATTGATAAATGTCGAATGATAAATGGTGAGAAACGTTAAGAGATAGAACAAGTGTTCAAATTTAATGTTCTTTTGATAGAGGACGATTTGGAAGATGATTATCGAATTTCAAATGTTTACTATTGGCAGGCGATAGTGTGCAATTTATTCAGTCATCCTTCTAATAAAATATGAGACTAAATATACTCTTTAATTTTTTTTCTATTAAACGATCGAATCTTAGTAGTACAATTAGCATAACAATTGCACAAACAAACGAAATACTATGAACTCATTTGTCCAATGTTTGTGGTTCAATCTTAGGAAATCCAACTCCATTTTGGGAGACTTTTACCTTAACTCAAAGAGTCTTCATCTTAGCTCGCGTATTTTCTCTCGGAAAGCAAGATGCATTTGTGTAGTATTCAATAGAAAATCGGCATGATTTGGAAGTTTGTTGACAAAGGAATAAGAACCTTTAGCAAAACCTTAGTATTCAATAAATAAGGACTTATAATGACATCATGATAATTTAGGTAGTGCAATAGAATCTCATATTTATACATTTCATTTTTATTGAGAATTATTACTTTTTCATTGAAAATACTAAATACTAGTGGATTAACAATGAAATTTAGCCCAAAAAAATATTCTTGGTTATAAATACATTTTAATAGAGATTAAATTTTTCAAAAAATGTTTCTGGACAAAAATTCCATAAGGCTATTAAAATATGTAGATGGACAAGCACGTAGGAAACATCGCCAAAAGTTGGGCAATCAACTGAAAATAGAACTTACAGAATTTCTCGTTGAACTATGACAAAATATCTAATGAACACTATCGGCTAAATTTTTTATAAGTTTGACCACCAACAATAATGTCAAAAGTTTTCAATTTCTATTTATGTCATCATATTTCATATCATGAACAAAATAATAGAAAATTTATCAGAAATCTGCGAACAAATATGTAAAAAAAAATTAATAAAAGAAGCTCATTCTTTCTCAACTTTATTCCTGCAATATATAAATAAATTAAATTGATATTTAGCTAACGTTCTATAATTGTCTGCCATCACATCACAATAACGATACTAAGGAGACTCAAAACACACACACACACAGACATGCACACACATATTTGTGTGTGTGTGTCTAACTAATATAAACAAAAATTAATCATAGTTAATCTCTTCGTCATTTTCCACATCCTCCTCCTCCCTCTCCTCTACCATTAACTATTTTATTACTTTCCCCCTCCATCTATGATGGCATATCTTTTTTTATTCTTGCTTTCATAGCAACCAATCGAGTTTTCATCTGAGTTGTTACTTAAGACTCAATATTATCAACAATTGCAACCACATATACCTTTTAGCCAGGTCGTCAATTGAATTGATGCTATATTTAGAGAAATAGTGTTCATATCGTATGGTAAAGTCTACAACCGTATGCCACATAAGGTTCATTTCTTTTTAATCAATAAATTCTCTCTATATGTTAAACTCTAATTGTTTAAATAATCTATTAAACATCCTGCAACTATAGAACTTTGATTATGCACTTCTTTTAATCTCATGTACTCTTCTTAAAAATAATTACAATGTAATTAAAATATAATATATTTTTAAATGGATTACAGTTTGAAAAAAAAAATATTTTATTTATTTAAGCTATTTAGGACATGAATCAATCCATTGGTTGTCCACCTGGTGTTAATATGCTCTACTATGCAATTTCACAACTGTCAATTCTCTTTCAAGTGCATATTTTTATAAACATACTTACAATATTAGTAAATAATTCTTATAAAATAAGTTAATTAACATTTTATATAACTTACCAGTATTCTACTATACTCGAAATGAGAAATTAAGCATCCAGTATGTAAGGATTTGTCTATGACCCCATGATTTGAACCAACTTTATAACATGTTTACATTGTAATTTTCATGTTTTCTTTCTTTATTATGATGATTTTATATTTGTGAAAGGTGCTTTGGCTATGTTTTGCAGGTTACAAGTCTTGAGCGCAATTCAATGAGCCAAAACATGAAGCGAGACAAAACAAGAGGCTAGTGTACCTATGTCAACCCCTGCATGGCTACATTGGGTCACTTGGCTGAGAGGTGAAGGAACGATTGAACAAACAAAGGAGATAGAATAATTACATCAAGTGTTGTTGAAGCTATGTCTCCCTTCGATGTACCTACGTTGGATTCAAGCATAGCTATGACAGGGCATCGCAAAGCACTGTTTATATAAGATTTTGAGACGATTCGGGAAAAGCCTATTTAAGTTAAGTTTAGGGTTTCATTAAAGACTCTTTGGTTGTTTTAGGGACTATCTTCTGAGGTCTAAAGGATAGACTTGTAACCCAAGGCTCTTTCCTTATGGTTCTCCCTTAGAGAATAGTTCTATAGTGTATTTTATTAGAGAGTTCTGAGAAGATTGTGAGGGAGCCATTGCGTGCTATTGTATGTGGGAGATTAACAGGGAGTTTCATAATACAACAAGGAATTTGGTGTATTGCGAAGAACGATTGGTTTGATTATGAGTTTTTTATACTTTTCTATATTGTATAATTGATAATTTCAATGAAATTTCTTGTATTTTTTGCCTCATGCATCGTTGCTAAATTTTTTCATGCTCTTGTGATGCAGGGCATGTGAACTACTTGTTATTTTCTTCATGAGTTTTTCTCAAATATTTTGTATGCTTCTAATTTTGCCGAAGTGTTAACCTTTTAATCTTTGTCTACTCTTGATTTGACCAATTAGGATGTTAAAATTTGTAATATTCTAATACTTTTTATTGTTGGTTAGAATAACTAGTAGATTAACACACAATAGTCTGGTGGAATAAACATATTGCCATTAGAAAATTACGGCATTTAGAGGGGGCTAGAGGATTCCTAAAAAAATTTGCATAATTAGGTCTCCTTAACTATAATAAGATTTTCTAATGCATCTTATGACCTGGACATAGGCTAAGGAGGATTTATCTCTGGGTGTCAACTATTATATGGGAAACTCATAGAAAAAATTTTGAGGAATAACTAGGTTGGTGTCACAGAAGCATTAACCTCATCGCCTCTAAAAAACCTTAAAGAGTTAGTGTTATTTTATGATTTATGCTTTAGAATTGTAGAACATTTTACTTTTTGGAAATTTGAACCTTCAAACTGAACTTAATGGGGAGTAAACTAAAACTTAGTTTGTTAGAAAAATTGACAAGTTTTCTCATGGGATCAATATGCAGACTTTTATTTTATATATTATTTGATCGACATATATATGTTTGTGGTTGACCGATTGATCGATTACTTCTAAGAAATTTTGGGCATCAAACTTTTGACACCATTGTCGAGAAAATGAGTCAAATTTTCTTATTTTAGAAAAAGTTTAGTTGAAACACAAGTGTTTAGATTTGAACATTCTTTTTTTTTTTCAATTTATATGTGCATTTGTTATAGCTTTACTTGTTCTTTGTTTTTGAAAGATTCAAAAATCTAAAAAACCATTATGCTCTTGTTTGTTATACATTAGCATTATTAGTAGTATGTTTTATTTGTGTTTATAATTCATGATTTTTTTTATTTTTAAATTAACTATAGTTGCATGTGTAAGAGCTATTTAGCTAAATTAGTACGCTTTCTAAAAACTCAAAAAGTTTCACTTAGCAATGACAAACCTTTAAGAAAACCATCTGAAACCCCTTAGGGATTACGTCAACCTATCCGTAGAAAAAATTCACATGAGTATTAATTATACTATCATAGAAGCCAGTACATTTGAACCGAGACCCGCCATAATATAAATGGTCAATAATAACCAATTTGGGGGATCACCCACTAAGGACCTAAATTGTCAATTAACTAATTTTTTTAGAATTATGTGCCACCTTTAGGTATAGCAGTGTCATCAATTATGTCGTTCGACTAAAGCAATTTTCTTCCTAACTGAAGAATAAATCCAAGATGCGGTTAATCTCCTTAGAATCAATATCAATCACCCCTTGGACTAACTTAGCTAAAAAATTCTAGGCCAATAATTCCCTTCGACAAAAGCATCCAACTCAGGAATGACGTCATTTCCTTCACTCAGTTATATTGAGAGTCAATTCAGAATTTTTGGAGATGTTAAAAAATTACTTAGGAAGGGTTCACACCACTTTTTTGATTTGTTGATTATACAAATCTTTATAATTTGCTAGCGAGATCCCAAGTAGATCGTAGATGTTGTTTCTTGTGGATTTGTCAAGTCAAAACCCTTTGATGAAGTCTATGAACGGATATATTAAATGACCACAAATAATGTCCAATGATCATCTAAGAGAATCACCCCAAAGATAATAGCTAGTATGCATGAAAGTGATGTTCTGATTATTCTATCATCACAGGTGGATGCCACTTGTGGGAAATTAAATGGCTCTGGGTTAAATTCAGTGCAAAGATCTCTACCAGCTCATAAGATAGCCTATGAACTAGTAGATCTTAATACTGCTGCTTTGAAGATCTTGAATGTTGAACGACAAAGATTGAACACTACATATTCAACACCTACAGCATAGGCTAGAAAACAAAACAAATTTCAATTAGAGAAATAATAACTTAGGTGTAGAAAAATGGTAGTGGAGAAACACACAATCCAACCATGTAGAAAATTGGAATACCTAAATGTTGGGGAATTTATTTAATGCAGTGTTGAAAAATGTGTACGCATATTTACTTTCTGATCAGCTTGATTTTAAGAATTTTCATTATGGAATTTTGATGCTTCTTTAAAAAAATTGTAAAAGACTTGATGTCACTCTTTGGACCCATCAAATAGTAGTGTCCTACACCGTTATGATGAAAAATTTACAAACAGTAATTGTCATGGTTAAATTTGATGCACTCCTAAGATAAACTAGCCAATCGTCCTGCATTAGCGGGTAAGAGTCCCACATCTTCTGTTAGATCAGGACTCTAGATGCATCGAGAGTCTAATAGTGGGGCATCACGTGTCAGGTGAGCTTCACAAATTTTAACACTGACCAATCCCATTGTATTGAAGTGGGCCTACTTGACTGTGGCGCCCCACCATTGTACTCCGGACGCAAATTGCGTCCGGAGTCCGGATGAAATATTTGCTCGGAGTATGCGCGCTATTGCAATATCCCAATGCATGAATGAAGAATAAGATGAGTGCAATTTGTATGCCCAGCGAAAATTAAACAAGGGATAACAATATAAGAAAACGAGAGACCAAGGAACCAAATAAATGAACCATGCAATTTCATGGTAACAATTGTCAACAAATCCGATTGAATGAGCTGTACATGATGTACAATGCCTGTAAACTATGGAATACATTAAAGAAACAATCAACAGTCAAAAGGATTATTTAACGTCAACAATTGCATGCAGTACATAGCTACAAAACAGAAGAGAAAAAAAATGAAAAAAATAAAAATGAAAAGTTGAATCAACAATAATCAGTGGTTGCCATCGGGGAGGGTGGCTGGGACCATTCCATCGTCCACTGTTTTTGGACCTCCGCAGGATCTTGATACGGTCTCAAATAGCTTCTCAATTTCTGGGGCGCACCTGGTGAAGGATCGACTCCAGAAGCTGTATCTTGGATTCTGCATGTTTTAGAAAAGATTTATGTACCATCTTAACCCAGAGCACATATTATGTGTGGAATCCAAATGTGCGGATTAGTGTTATTGTGATGGAATTGTAGTGAATACCACCAAAATACTATCAAATACGCATTTATCCTGTTCACACGCAATATTTTTTTCCTCGACAAAAGCTATTTTTTTGAGACATTTATGGTGCAGCATCCCAGAGGAGTAATTCCGGGTTACAGAGATAGTTGTAGAATACCTTGATAAGTTCAATGAAAGTAATAAGAAGGCCCCAAGGATGAGGGCGGTTGACTATCAAGCGCTCCAAGAGGACCCTCGTAATCTGCTCCTGAATAGGTTCCTACCAAAATATTCGAAGTCCAAAACATAATCTCAGATCACGCGTGGATACTAAAAGTTCCGCGTGAAATGTAACAAAAAACCCAAACAAAAACTATTAATCAGGCAAAATTTTTTTTTTAGATTAGAAATTGTACTTCAATTTAATTTAACTTTTTAAACTATATTATATTAAACATTAATTAAATTTAATTAACAAATAATTAATTATATTAGACTTATTTTTATTAATCAGTAATTTATTATTCATTAATTAGTATAATTTAATTACAATTAGCATAGCATAGTACATTAGTTAATCATTAATTGAGAATTTATATATATAATTAAACATAAGAAATCCAAATTAAATCATTAACAATATTTTCTTAATTAGCTTAATATTGGTTAATTAATGAACTCATAAATTATAATTATATTTTATGGGTCCAAATGTTCTAATCAAGAGACTTGCACATTTAAAATAAATCCAGTCAATATTAGGAACTAAAAAATCTGGGATTTGAGGCAAACCGAGAAATAACGGGAGTTAAGATTTTGTAGGAGTTGAAGTTGCCAATTTGATTGTTTAGCAGGAATTGTCAGAATTCAAATTAAATCCAGCTTATAAATCTTTGCCTTAAAGCTGATCAAAGATCTCAATTTTACAGCGATATATCAAAATATGCATGAAAGCAAAACGAGGAATAAAAGCAGCTTAAAAGAAAATTCTCACCTGGTTTTTCTCCCCAAAAAGATAGAGAAGAACAAAGGAAAAATAATGGGTATGGTTGTTTGGGTAGCGCAGCTGGTTAGCAACAGCATTGAGGAATAGATATCGACCCTCGGGATCCAAATTCTTTATTAAACTTTGAAAGATATCCATTGCAGCACCAACAAGCATTATATCCATAGGAGGGTTTTGAGTTATCTGTTGGGCGGACGAAGGCTGACTGGATCTGCTCTGCAGCTGTTGAATCGCCTGCAACACACGTGCACACAAAGAAATAGGTGCTAATAAAAGAAATAAAAAACAAATTAACCAGCTATTATATGTAAAAGCTTGTCATCATCACGCTCAAAATGTATTTTCTTCAGGTTTTACAGTGATTCAAGTAAATAGAAAGCACAACATCAAACAACAATGCGAAACTTAGATAATTGTTAATAAAGTGTCACAAAATAATTGCTAACAATGGGCACTAACGTGAATGAACGTTATTCATAAATGCTTCATAGTACTGATATGAACAGACGATCCAAATCACTTATTAATTTGAAATTAATTCAATCAAAGTAAGTATTACATGCTCTCACAAGAACTTTAGATGAATTTTATGGTTTTCCAAAGTATGCCATCCTACAAGTCAGCTAGTTCAGCACAACAATAATGGCATACTTATCGCCAAAAAAGACAAATTAATCAACTTCATGGACAACATACCAGCGCAAAATTACGGCAGTTGATCATTACCTGCATGCCTACATATAGCACCAGTGAGTTTATCAGCGGCACATTATAACGAGTTCCTGCCAAGCTTGCTTCGCTTGGGGAAAGCAGCAACCTCTGTTTCAGCTCAGCTAAGAATGAAGACCCCTCTGATCTCGTCTACAGCACAAAATTAGAAAACTAATTAAAACAAATGGCAATAAACAATCAACTGAAATAATCATAACACTCGCAAGAAAACAAAGAATGCACAAAATTCAGAATAAGAAATTTTTGGAGGGCAATGTAGAGATAATAATAAAGCATAAAACCATATACCCCAAATAAGCAAGAACATGGAATGGATTTTATATTCACATTGATCGCATAAAGCATAATATTAGGAACACATTCCCATTTGATACAAACCAGGCAAGCATCGTCACAGATGTACAAGAATCTATTGAATCCCAAGTTCTTGGTATTCTATTTGGGGCTTGTAACATTACTCAGCTATGATATACCACATGTTTGTGTTATTCCCGATTGCATTTACATCACAAGCTATTAACTATGAAAAAAAAAGAAACTCACCTTCACCCAAAAAAAAAAAGAAAAAAAAAAGAAACTCACCAGCTACACAAATGAGTCCCACAAAAAAGATTTAATTTCACATTACCACTCCAATACTTGGCGAATAAAAAATCACTGCCTTTATATTATGAGGAAGTCTCTAGTTCCATGATAAAATCATCGAATAGTGTAATGAACAAATTGGCCAATTAAGGTAAAATTTTGATTATTTTAAAATATGCTTAATTTTTCATATTCTCCGAAATCCAATCAAACTATTTTATAAAATTCTAAATTTTATGTTGATCAAATTAATCATAGAAGTGTAGGTTAATTTTTAATACATTTTGTTTTATAAAATAAATAACTAAACTAATATAACTAAATATTAATTAATTAATATTATAAAACTCTGTTAATCCCCTCTTAATCTGGCACTATAGCATACCCACTGATCTCGGCATGCAGTGGCTGGACTAATTGGATGTTGCAGATTAATTTAAATTAAAAAAAATTAATATATAAGTATGCATGTTATGTTAAGATCTTTATTCCTTCTCATTTCATGTTTCTCCTCCCTGTAACACACTCCGCACTGTACCAAGGGCAAGAGCTTGCGTGACCGAGAGCTTCCACTCTCAATAACAGCAGCAGAAGAAATCGAGAAAGAAAGAGGAAAGATTGGGGGAGAAATTCGAGGTAAAATATTTATATATGCATATTTATCAATCCAAATTCATTTCTTAAGCCTATAATATTTTCTTTATTCCCTTCGTGTTACTGTCGCAACAGGGACGATCCCACCACTTGGCACTGTAGAGGAACGGGCGCGAAGACTTGGGAGGTGAAGCTGTAGTCGGTCTCGGTTTTGGGCTTTTGGGGAAATTCAGCTCCAATAGTGAAGAAATCTGAGGTAATGGATACAGTAATTGGCATAAATACATATAGATATAAATATGATTGTGTTTATTTTCATTAAAACAAAGAGGTTTAGGGTTTAGGGGTTAGGTAAGTGTAAAAATGATATAAGTAGAACTTCTAAAATAAAAATATTTATCAAAATTATAATTTTTTCACCGAGTTTTCTTCGACTTCCAACAACTTCAGTTGACTTATTATTTTAATTCAGAACAAGTTTTGATTGTTGGATTTTAAGAGGAAACAGAAGAAGTTAGTAGTAGAATAGGAGAAATGATGCAGGGAGACTTTGGAATATTTGAGTGAATTTAATCACAAGCACACAAACACACCAAATATGCAACAGGGAGATCATTTCGAGGTAAGAAATAGCACTTGAAAACCACTTCGGTTTAAATTAAGACTTAACTTAAGATTTTTCTAATATTTCTAGAAATTGTGATTCCAGGCTGTGCTGTTAGAAGTTGAGCATGAGTCAAGCCTAGGGAATCTCATCATGAGGCTGGCCCATCAACAGAAGTTAAAAAATTAGTGCTAAAGTAAGATTAACTTCAAAAAATATTGGATTACTTCATAAGCTGCTATCTTTGAAAAAATAAAATCACCGGCCATACAAATGAGAAACACTAACAAGAAACAGTTTCATATTTAAACTTAATGAAAGTGACAGATGCAAGCTGCTATTACACTTCTAACTTTTGCCCAAATCATCATTAACTTTATTCAATTTTTCAATTCTCATAAAATTAAGCATAACAATTTTAGAGTGTCATATTTCTTTTACAGAGCTGCATACAGAAGCAAATTAGGGCATACATATACATATAGGCTGAGAAATAACGAAATTACCTTCATCCTTAATCATACATAAACTTTAACTCGGGGACAATTGTGTTTCTATAAATGAATAATACAAGCAAATTTCATCTATAATTCAGGCCAATGAAGAAGTTGCCAAAGAACAAAGTAAGAACCCTTACCATGAGGTACTCATCAACATCAGACTTAATCTGTTTTGACTTGAGAGCACCCTCAACGTCGGACAAAATCTGAGGTGATTGGCTGATTTCAGTTAGAAGATCAATCTGCAAGGAAAACAAGAAATTTGGTGCTTCAGCATGTGCTACCAACATGCAGATATTGAAGTTAATGAAACATAGAACAAAGAGAGCAACCTTTAAGTTAGGCGTTGATGGATCAGGAAGTCTCATTTTCTGTGGAAAAGCACTAAGAATAACATTACGCATTTGGATACAACTTGGAGGTATAACATCACAAAAACTGAAATGATAGTCACAGAGAAATTCAGGAAAATCATGCAAAAGAACTAGAAGAACCCTAAGCGTCCCTTTGTAATAAGATTGAACCTGCAAAGAATTTAAACAACAAACAAGTAAATCACCAAAGTTGAAAATTTGGTGCTTCAAAATGTCAGTAATCACAAAAGAAAACCTAACCGATTCACTCAGCTCAGCGTTTCTCAGATATGGCTCAACAAATTTGAATAGGTCAACAAGTAATCGCTGGAAAAATGGCCAACCCTTTAAAGAATTGATTGTAAGCAACTTTGGCATAAAGCTTCTGTGGCTAATCAACTCGAGCCATGCAAAGCTGAAATAAGTATAAAAAAATCAATACAAATAAGCCACAATGAACTATTCAAGAAATCATTTAAAAATAAAGCAGCAGAATTGCTTGAAACATTCTCTCTCTCTCTCTCTCTCTGGGTTTACTATAAGCTGATGGTTTACTATAAGCTGATGAAAGCTCACGGCCCAGCTTCAAGGATAAAATATTTAAAGGGTCAATCCCCTTATTTCAAGCAAATCCTGGAGCAGAATTGCCCAACATAAGCAGTTCAGGTGGAATGAAATTTGCTTGCCAGATAAATGAGCATGTTCCAAGTTATTGACTTCAAAATTTAATAAACAGAGAGAAAATATATAACCAAATCATTCTTGACATTCTTGGACTAGTTTGAATTTTCAAGAAAGTAAAGTCCACCCTTTTCTTGAGCAATTCAAATTCACTTGCACATCGTTTGACCTTGAAATACACAAAGGGAAAATAGTTCCTTCACAAAATATAACATGAGTTATTAAATGGATGCAAGGTTAGTAGAAAGCTTAAGAACCTTAAGTGCATTCTTCAGAACAAATGGTGAACGGATATGAATGTCTCCCAATCCCATTGTTGCGCAATAAAGCCATCAACAATACATGCTTCTCTATTATTTAGGTAAGGAGTAAAGTACTAAAGTTTCATATGATATATGACACTTGAAGCAATAATCCATGAGTCGATAATGACATTATACGAGTCTAGCAGTCCATAGGAAATGATGGACTTATCAAAGCATGTTAATGGGCAAGCACCAATGGGTTAGGATTTTTACCATTATCTGGGTACTTTAACCTCCTCTTTGTTAAGTCCTTAATATGGGTGTGTGCCTTCAACTTCCTTTGATTGGGCTGAACGACTTTAACAAGGATCAAAAAATCTCTTCAGAAAAATTAAGTCAATGGAGAATCCAACTGCAGTCATGAAGGCTACAATCAAGAAAAAAACATGTGATAATGAAGGTTGAAAGGAAAATATCTGGTGTTCATTGGAAAGCTCGCTAAGGATTGCAAAATCAATGTGATTGAATGCGACGAGAAAGAGAAATGGAGTCGGCAAAAGGATAGAATACACAACGATGAAGTGAGATCATGGATTAGGCATCACCCCTACATTTGTGGTGCAAAATGGCGTGAAGCCATCGTTAGTTTTTTCAAACAACATGAAATGACTCATTGGCTAATTTTCAATAATTTGCAATGAAAATTTATCAAAATTCAAAATTCCATGAGACTACAATATATTAGGATTACAATTTAATGGTTATTATCGGTGAAAACACAAAGTAAGAAAAGATTTTTAACAGCCTCACACATGATGAAACTCGTTCAATTCTAATGACTACCAATCACATCTAGTCTTTGGTCTTGCACATAGGGTAAATTTACTTTGGATGAACAAATGATAGTCTTCTGACATTTAATTCTTTAATTTTGATAGAGCAACTTCTTATACAAGTATAAGACCCGCTTTTTTGGCAACATCTCTTTTTTTCATTTCTCTACCTCCTAATCACATTTTATTATTGGTTGAAAGCATGGTTGAAATTAGATAAATTTGTCTCAATCTAGGTTTGTCATTAGAGTGATAATTCATTCATTTATGTAACTTTTACCATCCCTGAATTTCTCATCATTAATTTTTACAAGGCCCAAACTTTGTTTGACAAAATTAATTTTTACTATTTTCATTTTCATAAAAAAGATATAAAGAGCATTACTAATATGAATTTGATACTTAAAACTACACCATATCAACATCAAACATATGCTAGTATGCAGCACAGTCAGATTTAGTTGGAAAAACATGCATGAAAGAAAAAGAAAAAAACATGTAAAATGCTAACTTTCCAAGGAATGAATAGTAAGCACTTCCAATTGTGATAAAATGCAAACCCTTTTGAAGGATTGTTTTGATGATAGATAATCACAAATTTATCATGTATATTAATGACATGTATGAGAGTCTATAAATAGACATACAAGAGAAAATAATAAAAGATAATAACTAAAATGAAATTTTCATATATTAGTATATCTTCTGCAAAAATTACATTTTCAATTATTAATAACAAATACAACCAAAGAGGTTCATTTCTTTAAATAGTTTAAAGATTGATAGTATATCTTATATGAGAATGAGACCTTACTTTTTTTCCATGGAATTGATTGTTTAGTTGAAATTATTTACGATCCATGCAATTCAATATTTTCATGTTACTTGGCTGTGAAATGAATTTCTTTTTTATTTATTAACAACTTAAATGTGCATTAATACAATATCCTTTAATTTTTGCAATAGTAATATAAATTAACTTCAAATTCTAAACAAAGGCAAATGGCATTAAACGTGACGTGAAAAGGATGGCGGAGAGTGGTGATAACAAATGATGGTGGACAAAAGTGGACATGGGGTCATGTAGGAACAGGCTGAAGGTTGAGATCACAGAGCAGAAATGATGGTGACTGTGGGGATGGCACCACACATGGAACATACAAGCAGAGTAAAGGTTGTGGTCAGAAATAGTGATGCATAGGAGCTAAAGCCCGTTCAAGGTCACTAGCATAAATAAAGATGGCATCCCATGAGCTAGAAACTGGGGAAGTTGGGAGCGCAAATAGTGCTGAGGTCGTGGTAACCAATATAACTAAATTGCAAATTCACTAAGATTGAAAAAATTACAAATTCATAAAAAATGAGCCTTTCAGCATGCAACAAGCATACTTGGAGTCCCAAAAAGGCGAGCATGTGGAAAATTTTAGGGCAATTATTAATTTGCAATAGCTAACTTAGAAGGGATGGTAACAAATAAGCACTCATAGAAGGGAAGAGATACCAACAAGATACATTAGGGGCAAACACAAAATTGATGTTTGTAGCTCAAGCACAAACAACCTTGGAGCGATGCAATTAGCGTTTGCTACAAGCAGTTTAGCGATGCAATTAGTGTTCAAGCACAATATAGTGTGGTCAAACTCAAACGAAGGAAGAGAAGATGATAAGTTTGAAAAAAAACATAGAGCCAAGAGTGAGATCATGAGTCCGAATAGTGACACCAATAAGGATTGAGAGGTGGATGAGAAAGTTACACATGATCAATAATATGCTAGGATTCTTCTGATTTACTCCCCAGTTCAGAGATATTGAGAAAACAAATTTTCATATAAATTCTTGATTTGGGCGAAGGCATAGAAGTAAACATATAGAAGAAAATATTAAGAAAATAAATACCCATAATCATATCTTCAATTATAAGAATATCTTCATCCATAATCTTTTTTCATTATGAGGAGTTTATTTAACATCTATTAAATAAGCCAACATATTTCTAGTTTTCCCCACAAGATATTAACAAAAAATGAAAGTTTATATAATATAAAGGGAACAAATGAAACACCATTTGTAAGTCCATGATGAACAATGTAAAGTTCCAAAGATCACAAGTTTAGATGATATAAAGAGAAGAAATGAAGCGCCATTTCTAAATCCATGATGATCACTGTAAACTTCCACGATTACAAGATAGTGCTCAGGCTAGGCAATTAAACCAAAGAAATAATAGCTCGTAGCTCTAGATTAATTCAACATAAAAAGGATCAGCTGCATTAGTTACACTTCGGGCATTTTGTTAATCTAATGGCAGTCAAAATAAGAAGAATGTGCTGAAAAGAGTAAACAAAACTAAACAGTTTTTTATAGAGAAAGAAGCCATGCTGATGTCATGTTTGCAAAATCTTAAATTTTCAAATGTGAAACCCAATCAGTTTCAGTAAAAGGAAAAAATAAGCACTTTCTTCTAAAGTTTTTGATGAAGTTTATAAAAAAATAAAACAAAATACTCCGTAACAAATAACCTGAAACCAGGAACTTTCAGCGGTTGCAAAGCATGGAAAGCATTTGCAAAAGATGTTAAAACCTGAAATACAAGGTCAAAGAAATGCATGAGGAAAGCAAATAGGATGACATACTTTTGAGCAGCAATTTCCTGAACCTATCAGCACTGACCTGGAAATTAACACCGTCAAGCACAGGATCATGACAAGCAAGGTCATGAAGCCAGTTGATAAACAGCCTAAAGTATGGCCTTGGGTTGAAATATACTTTCTTTTCTTCTGCGTCTTTTACAATTGCTCTCACTAACACGGACAGAATCTAGGAGTAAAATGAGAGAAAGAGGCAATGTCATACAAAAATCAGCTGCTGATTGCTTCACTTACTCTGAAAAAAGTTAAAATGGATTACTAAATATAACCTTCGGTAAAAAGACAACTTTACTCGTTCCTGTATCCGCTGTACCGTACTGGCCACAGAAAATTTATAAAAAATCAATAAATATGCATAAAAACAAGAGTTTATTTTCAACTGAACCAAAAACTCTCATAAATTTTGAAGGAATTACCAACAAGGGACATTTATATACAGCAGAGTGCAAAAGTATGTGGTTCAAAATACCTTCAATTTATATACAGCAGAGTGCAAAAGTATGTGGTTCAAAATACCTTCACAACAAAAGCGACGAGTTTCGCAAATGCATCAATGGTACCAAAAGAAAAGTTATGAATTTGAGTTGACTGAATTGGCAATGATCCTGTAATACCGGCTTGTTCAGAGGATAGACAATGTGCCACAGAGAGTTCCTGGAAGGGCTATCAGAATTAGTAAAGATACCCTAAAAATAAAAGGAAGGCATGGCAATAGATACACACAACAAAGATGCAAAAGCAAACAAATATGCATGCAAAACAAGCGCAGATATCCACACAAGGAATGAATGAGAAAGGTAGGGGGAAAGAGGGAGAAAGAGACCGTCAAAACACGAAAAAATATATCTGTCGTATCATCACCCTTAAGCAGCCCAGCCTGCTGCAATTGGGCTAAATAATTAGTATAAGCAGTATCATTGGCAATGTGTAGATCGCAGATCCGGCACCACTCAGCAAAGAGGAGAGAAGCCTACATAAAAGAAGAATTCCAAATGAAGAATGAAACAGATATTTCAATAGCTCTTAAGGCATTAAACTTGAAAATAATCATGCAAACCCACAACACGATTTTCACAAGCACAAAGAGATTCTACCAATGTATTGATCCTCAGTGAGATTTTCAAAAAATAGACCTAAACATACTGTATGTAGAAGCTTTAAACAGAGATTATATATGTAAATTTTAATGGGTGAAAAAATGATAGATTGGTACCCATTTGCATTCAAAACACAACCATAGAAATAGATTTGACTCAGAAAAGAGGAATATCATCAACTATCCCTTTGCATGCTAAACAATGACTACCTGTTCACGTTATTGATGACAACCTTCCATGCAGAACATGTTTCTTAAATCAACAGATGTTTTAGAAACAAACAATGAAGGCATGAACACCAAAAACCGCAACTATCGAATCATGTCAAACCAATATCAACTGATAAAAATATCACCAGAAGATCAAACTGAAATAATTAAGGGAAATAATTAAGGGCCAGTTTGGTTTGCTAAAAATGAACTGCAATATAAAAGATTTGCAGAGTAATATAATTACAATGTATTTGAAATACTTTTGAGTTGTTTGGTTTATTGTAAAATAAACGTAGGATTTTTTTTTTTATTTGATTTGAAGTAGATTAAAAACAATACATCTACATATGCAAAGGGCGGCGGCAAGCGGCGGGGCAGCAAAGGCGTCGTCCATGGACCGCGATAGCAAGAGGCGATGGCGACGGGTGTTGGAAGCGAGCGGCGGTGGTAGGCAGTGGGAGGCGGTGGAGGGCGCCGATGACTTTCCTATAACATTTTACACGAATTATGTAATTCAAATTCGACCAAATCGACTTACAACCAAAATGAACTAGGATGTAAACTTCAAATTCATTGAAACTTCACATTGTATTTATAAATTTTCATATCAAACACAGAATTTTCTCAAATCTCTGCAAAAGAATTACAGTACACCACTAATTCACTAAACCAAACGGCCCCGAATCTAAATGAATGTTTGGTACAGCAATCAAATGGCTTCAGCATTTATCACATGATATAAAATGAAAGCAAATGTGGATCCATTAAAAATGTTTTCACATACCTGCTCACGAAAGCCAGCAGGATCAGAACCTCCAGAATCATTTTCTTCTCTAGATGATGCAGATCGGCTTATAAGAACTTGCTGCGCACAAAGGTCACAGATTTAGGGGGTCCATCCTAAGGTGTTCAATCCAATAAATAAACAATGAATATTGTTCAAAAAATAAATCTATGCTCACCATTTTGTCTTTAGATTGCCTAGTTTTCTCATCCTTGCTTGCAGTAGAGCTAGCAAGAGAGTTTGCACCCGTAGAGTTATTCCTGGCAATCTCAATCAACTGCTGCAAAGACTCTGGTGATCCTGGCCTCATTGCTAACTGCAAGAACGAGAGTGACATTTAACAAACAGCTTGAAAAAATATACAAACATCAAATATCTAGCAAAACGAAGATGCATACCTTTGTCAAAGCATCAATAAGATGATACAACTCAGACACACTAACTCCAGGTTCATTTATGACCAAAGCTTGAACAAGAGATATTGCAAAATCCGTAGCAGCTTCTGTTTTAAGATGTTGTCGTCATTACAAAGCCAAGAGTAGGAACAAAATATTAAACTTCATATGAACTAGGTTTCCAAGGTGAACACTAAAGCTTTATTGCTATATAAACTCAGAAACTAACTCCTGGTTCCTTTAAGCGGAGAAAAACTGCAGCAGGTGGTGTGTTATATAAGATACTGTAGTCATCACACAACAAACATGAGAAACGACTAATTAAATATTGAACTCCAAATGAACTTAAACAATTTGAGGACAAAAAGGAATATGTACTTTTATCATGAATACTAAGCCTTCATTTGATACTGTTTAGAATTGTATGAAATGACAATTGTTCTTCAAAAGATGAATGAGCTGCCTTCGAAGTGTACCGGTCAAGGTTATACAGCATGGAAGGGGAGCATGAGTCGCATAGGGAGTTTTATCGTACATTTACAAGAAATTTCAGGGGAAATTAAAGCAAGAAGCATTACTGAATGAAGTCCAAACAAATGTCAACATATGGAATCTAAGAAAAATATTAACAGCTAATTACATATCGTGGAAAAAAAGAAGAGCAAATGCATAATTGATACATACTATTCCGTCCCCCATCGATAAGTTTTGCAATATGCATGTTGTACTCAGAAAGGTTTAGCAAGTCAGAACGAATAAGGCCAATGGTAATCTCTCTGTTGAACTTGCGTTCTTCATCAGAGTAAATTACCTGAGAAATAAAGATAGTAACAAGCAATAGAGAAAATCAATTACACATAATAAAAGACCTGTGCATGAGTGCAAAATTCTTACCAAAAAAAAAATTGTAGCTAAATATCTGATTTTCTATCCTTGCAAAACTAGTACATAAGAAACAACCAAGAAATCACTCTAAAAGCCAACATGCAACTTGTACTACATACAATAAAAATTAAGCAATAGAGATGTAATACCCAATTGTTTGAAAGGTATAATTGCAAAATGCTCCAAATCAACTATACCCAAAATTTCAACTTTATCGAAAATCATTAAAAAGAAAAGGTTCATTGTTCTGCAAAACGATCATTTTGAGATATAGAACAATTTGTTAGTTTCAAAGACTAGAAAGCCATTGAATTAGCTTCTATTTTGATAAAATTTTCCTAATGTTTTATTTTAATTTTACTGTTCACCTACTGTTAGCCGTGTGTGTGTGTGACCCCCATTTCACTGTAACAGAGAGGGTGAGTGGAAGAACGAAATCAGGGAAGGAAAGAGAAGAGAAGAAAGGAAATGAGAAGAGGAAGAAAAGAAAAAGAATATAAGAAGTTGAGGAAGGAAAGGAAAAAAGAGGAAGTAGGGAAGGTAAGAAATTTGTTTTAATTTAAATTCATATTTTTGGAATTTTTATAAAAGCAAGGAGGGACTTCTGTATCCATGAATTTTTGTTTACAGTTTCTGGTAGTCCTTTTTGATGGAGTAAATCAAAAATACATTCCCCGAGTAAAATAACCACCTAAGAGCTTCATTGACACAGAAGTCCATTTTGATATTGTAAATATTTTGTTAGTTTGTGATAATGTTAATAGTGAGCCTTCGATACCTATAAGTTAGCTATTTACATATGTAACTATTTAGAATTTTTCAAAAGAAATCAAATGTTCATTGAAATAATTAGTTATAAAAATATGTGTAGCTTAAGAAGTGATATGTTATGAGGAACAGGTTAGCAGTAATATTTATGTTACCTGCACAGGTAAGAGAAAAAGGGTCCATAATGAGGCAAAGAATCCTCAAAGACAGTTTCATAACAGTAATATTGAGTTTCATGTAAGCTTAATTAAACTTGGTGATCTAGATTTCGAGCTCCATTATGAAAGTCAATAACTCAGACTATAATATATGACACATTCTACAGCTAAAATGGAATGCAAAACACCAAGAAATAAATAAGAAAAAAAAAATAATTCAATGCATTTGATTTACTGGGCACTCATTTTTTATAACTTTGTTGGTTAATGATTAGCACGCATATTGTTTATTGTTTTTCAATATTTGAGATTTGTATTAAATTTGTTTATCTTGCCAATCCTTATTGCTTATTAGATAGTTATAATTATCTTTAAAGGAAAAAAGGGAAAAAGAAGTTGAGGCCAAAAAGAATCAGGCTCATTTTTAGAGTTATACTTTGTTGTATTGTTATTATAAGATTAAAAAAAAATTGAGACAAGTCGACAGATAAATTCTACATTTTATATTAAATTTTCTTATGGAATTTAGATGCTATGTAGATTTATTTTAATATTATATTTGAATTGAAGTCACTTAATTTGAGCTGTTGAGTACATTGGATTTGACTAAACTTAATAAGCATGTAATGTATTGTTTCGGATGATATTAGGTGATTTAATCTTTCTCACCGTATCCTGGTCAATAAGATATCGTTGCAAGCGTATTTAGCCAACTAACTCACATGTTCCTGTTACATCATGCATTGACTGGTGGAAGGGAGGGGGGTTGGTGGTGGGGCATGATAAGAGAGGTGGTAAAAGATACTAAAGCTGAAACCTGCAAATAAACAACAATTGTGCCTAATTGAAAACAAATGAACCAGTACGTCGCAAAAAAAGTCAATTAAAAAATCAACAAAAACAGAGATGATATTTCACAAATTTGTATGGAAGGTTCAAATTATGACGTTAAATTTGAAAATTCAAAAAAGAATTGTTGAATTTAAGGAAACATACAGACTAGAAGCACAAAATATCCCAAAAGACAATTTGTGATGACATTTGCGAATGGAATCCTCAATTATGTAATTATAAGATTACCACATTTTACACACAAAACACTGTTATTCTAGAGTGAAGTGTAGTGATGCAATCAACTGACTTCAAGTATTTCTCACGAGTGGTGAGTTGGCAAAGCAAAAGATGTATTATGTATAGGGCGAGGACACAATTCAATTGCGGCTTTAGGTCCAACCCAACGGTCGAGTGGTTTTTTATTAGGTAGAATAAAAAAGGAGGGAGAGTGCTTAAGGCTAGCTATTACAGTGAACAAACATCATAAAGAAGCACTTGACGTGCAACAATAGTGCATCTCGACCTAAATGTAAAATAATTGCTTCCAATGTAAAAAAGGACTTAGTTGTTCGCTAACAATGAAAAGAAAATATTTAAAAAGTTAAAACAGTATTTTAAAATAATGAAAAGGTCATAGTAACAAAAGTCATTAATATCGGCCTAAACCAGCCACTTTGACCATTAAGACTGTGAACCAATCACCCAGCCAATTAAAACTTTCTTCGCATCAAACTGACGAAAATCGGAAAATGATTCGACCAATGAAGCATCAAATTTGTTCTAATTTTTAAATATTATAGGATTCAATTTTTTCCATTTTAATCATCGTTGATCAAAGATCCAAAATGAAAATTATTTCAATAAAAATATTAAATTTATTAAAATTATTAACTTAAATCTCCTAATTCTGCATTTCTTAACCAAAGCAAACCCTATCCCTATCTTGAATCCTTTCGCACATGAGGACTGCAAGTTTGTCCCTCTCCATAACAATTCTTTGGGTGAATGTGGCTAACCAATCTCCTCGATGATTTTCTATCCATTAGTCTATTATTTGACATTAATTCTTCTCTGGGTCCACGGAATTGTATCAGGATGCGTCTCCTCTATGTAAAATGTAAGCTTCGCACCCTCAGTTTTTTGCAGTCTTCGAAAATAATTTTTTTATTAAAAAAATCACCCAACCAATTAAGACTTCCAAAACAACAAACTGATGAAAATTGGAAGAAACAAATGATTCGACCAATGAAGCATCAAATACGTTCTAATTTTTAAATATTACCTAATTCAATTTTTTCCATTTTAATCATCGTTAATCAAAAATCTAAAATCAAAATTATTTCAAAAAATATTCAATTTATTAACTTAAATCTACTAATTCTGCATTTCTTCACCTAAGCAAACCCTATCCCTATCTAATCTTTTTGCACACGAGGCCTGCAAGTTTGTCCTTCTCCATAACAGTTCTTTGGGTGAATGTGGTTAAACAATCTCCTCATTGATTCTCAATCCATTAGTCTATTATTCGATGATGGTTCTTTTCCTGATCCACGGAATTGTATCAGGATGTGTCTCCTCTATGTAAAATGTAAGCTTTGCACCCTCGCTTTTGTAGACTTCAAAAACAATTTTTTAATCAAATTTTTAATTGATATTCTGCTTTAAGTGGATAGTGGTCATTTGATTTTTTTTTTTTTTTTTTTTTTTTTTTTTGTTAAAATCTAAAAAAAAAAGGATATAAAATCTCAAAATCAAAGAAGATTTCATGAATCTAAAAAAATTTATTAGAATGATTAGAATTTTCATTACAACATTTACTAATTTTATCATGATACTTAATGTTATATTCAAAGTGATGGTAATAAAGATGGGGATGTTATTAGTAGAATTCAAGTTGGTTGATTAGAATAGTGGAGCGCAACGGGCGTATTGTGTAAAAGAAAAATACCGCTTAGATTGAAAGGAAAACTTTGCAAGATGATGGGGAAACGTGCAATGTTTTATGGCACGGAATGTTGGCCTTTAAAAGAGAAGCATAAAACAAAGTTAAGTGTTGTTGAGATGAGAATGCTTATGTAGACCAAATGCTAAATGAATATATCCATGATAGGGTTGGTGTAGCTCCAATGGCAGAAAAGATTAAAAGTGATCTTAGATGATTTGGTCACATTAAACGACAACCAACAGATGATCTTGGTAGGAGACTAGATGTTTTTTATTCGACTTATGTTAAGAAAGGCAGAGGTAGACCTAAAAGGACTTGGCATATTATATAAAAAATGGTCTTAACCTATTAGAATTAAATGAAAATATGACATTTAATTGGACGCAATGGAGAAAAAAGATTCATGTAGCCAACCCCACATAGTGGGATAAAGGCTTGTCGTTGCTGCTGTTGTTAATTTTATATTCGAATTCTTTTTTAGTCTATTGTTTACAAATTTATACTTACCTCCACAATGTCACAAGTTTTTTCTTCCAATAGAATAATGTTTCCCTCAAATAGAAGGAAAGCCTCACTTAATAAAGATTATCATAAAAATATAATCCTGCTAAGCAAACAAAAAATAACTGATGAGCAATCATATTTTAGCTTATGAGCTAATAGTTTTGTGTACTTTTTTTTCAATTGATATCAAAATTTCAATTCTAAATCCAATCACATCTCTTTCAAAAGGAAAGGAAGCAAACTTATATTATGCACTACGAGAAATGCAACAAAATTATTTGTGTAAATAACAACCAAAAGGAGCAGCGCTAGTACTACTCGAGCTAAATCTTACAAATTGTATTCAACTTTCATAAGTTTTTCTAAATCGAGCTTACAGGTTTCAATGAAAAAATAAATGGCTAAGAAAGGTACATTTAAATTTTAAAAAATCCATTCAAATTAAGTAATTTCAAAGTAGATTCATTACCTAACCCTAACTCAATTATTCTAAAAATAAGATGCAAACATACAAAAATTCTTGCAAAATTGATCCTATCAAGACATAATTATATTCTTCATGGGTAATTAGATTATGATGATGTGTAACCCAAACTTACTACAAAAGATTTGGCTTATAGATTCAAAATATCAAAAATGTGGCTTAAAAATTCAAAATATCAAAAGGTAGTTTTCAAAAGCTATAAAAAGATGATTCAAATCCGTCAACTCAACGAGTTATAGGGATTCAATTTTCTTCACCGCCTAGATTCCGATCAAATTTCATTTTGACGACTCCTACCTCGACACTTTCATGTTGGTACCATCTTGACAAATTTATTTTAGCAAGTCCATGTCTTAATTATCATTGTGAAAATGATGATGCATGTCAGCTCGACGTGTGTAATTAATTTTCTTCATATGACCAGCAATCATATCTTTGTAACCTTATTATGAAACAATCTTAACCTTCTGTTTATCCTAATAGTGTTCATGAAAAGATGGATACAATTATTTCAGTGAATGCAGACATTCCAATGGGAAGTAACAATTTAGGTGCCTGCATTGTGAAGTAATATAAGAAGATCGAAATTTAAAGCAACATCTATTTGGGGTTTAAAAGAAATGTTACTCCATGCAAAAAAGTTTTATATGATGTTCCCTATCAAATGTAAGAAAATTATAAACTAATATCTCAGGAAATATCAGGCACATGAGGACAAAGGTAGCATATGATGAGCATATCAATGAAGACGAATGAGATTCCTCTATATTAAAATCACAAACTTCAAGTGCACATGATAAAGGATTAAATAAAGGAAATAAATAAATAAATGAGATTGAAATTTATTTTGCTCCTTGAACCAAGTTGATCTCAATCATCTTTAAAAAATATCATACCATCCAAAGAGGTTGTAAAGAATCGACATGACACTTGCTAGGTGATTTTTTTTTTAATTATAGTCCTTTCAATGCCATGAATTCAACTTTTGCTCAAAATGACACGGATGTAATAGCCACAATTGATCTGAATTATTAGCTTCCTTCATATAACAGAATGATATTTGATTTAGTGATGGATTTAAAGAAGAATGTAAGCTTCATGTTGAGTCTTATAAACATGGGTAGAAGGAAACAATATACACTTGGATGGTTGATGGGCAAACGGACACTAGAAATATGATATTGATAAACAACTTGATTTATCATCCACATGTATCTTTCTAAAAATTTTTTATGCTTATAAAGAAAGACGTTTCCATTCTATGCTCTTTATTTACTGAATAGTTAAGCGGGTAGATACAAAGAAAGTGATCTAAAGTAATAATGTTTATTTACAATCATAAATAATGCTACAAGTTATAAAAAACTTGCAACAAAAAATATAATAAAAATAATGATCTTTTTGAGTTGGAACATTGTTCCAGTTTGATTTTGAATGATATCAGTAACATGCCGCATGCCATAGAGTCAACCAAAAGTGTATCTAAAGTAATAATGTTTATTTACAATCATAGATTTATATTATTTTGGTTAAAAATAATGATAGCTAAGATAGATGCAGCGCATCGTAAAATTCTTTATCAGATTGAGAAGTATCTATAAAGTTAAGCAGAATTTACACGCACTTATGACAAGAAACTATGACACGAACTCAAAATTGAGAAAAATCACTAAAAAAAAAGATGCAACTTCTATCATTTTGAATAATTACTTTTAAAATGATTGCTTTATTATTTCAAAATTATCAGTGTGAATAATTTATTCAAAAAAAAAGCCATCCGCTAACTATATTTATAATGCAATGTATAAAGTAAGAAAAGCAATAAAAGAATTCAGAATAAAAAAATTGTGCAAGCAATACATAAGCAATATTAAGAAAATGAAAAAAAAACAATTTCGTCTAGATATACACCAACTTGCATATTCCTTAAATATAAATTTCCAATACAATCAAAAGAATTATCGTGATAAACCTGAAGTGATGTAAGAATTAATTGAACTCAGTCAAAACAAGGACATATATATTAAACAAAATTAGTCATGAATGAAGTCAAAATTTATAGGAATAATTTAGAAAACTTTGAAAACCAGATTGTTCTCATCATTTCAACAGAAATGCGACCTGGACAATTCTTCACAATTGAACTTATTGCCTATACTATGATCATGAAATCTCTGCATATTCTTGAAATTTATCAAAATTTGATATCGTGTAGAAGAACGTTCGAAAAATGTTTGGTTTCAATGCTCCAAAGTTACAGAAAATTGATTATTTGTATTATTCGTCAAACTTATTCACCGTCTAGATGAGATATAAAATGGAGTGTTTTTAAATAAATTTATAGACGGAAGAAAATCATTTAGAGCATGAAAGCCAAAACAGCCTAGTGCATTTTAGATACAATATTAACTTAGTATTTTTTTTATAAAACTTATCATATGCTAGTATGCTACTGTCTTTAAATTTATCGATAAATTATAATATCAATAATATGTTTACTTCATAAGTTACACCTTAAGAAAATAAGTTATAATTCATGAAACTACACACGTATTAAGAGAATGATTTTTTGGACGATTGAAGATGAATATACACTTGAACTAAACTATAATGATCTAAAGGATAAAATTAACAAATAGAATGTTTTGTTCATTATTGAAGAATCAAATATAGCATGCAAGAAACAAATTATAACTAAGTTTTTAATTATATTTGAATTGATTATCATGGTAAAAACATAAATTATTTTATAAGTTTGATTAATAAATGCAAATGAAGGTGTTGATGCAACAGATGAAATGCTTGAGCATAATGATTAGATGCTTTTTCGGAGAAATTTTAAAGAGGCAGCTTTTTAGGAGGGAGCTTTTTGAGATGCAGCATTTAGGGATGACTTTAAGTAAACTTGATCCGAATTTGCATTATTTGTACTTATATCGCATTTATTTATTTTATGCCTTTAGAAAGACAGCCTTTGGTTAAAAATTCATAAACTAATATAGTATAATCCATGTTCAATTAAGAATGTCTAAACTTATAAGCATTTTATTAGTATTAAATTATTTTTATTATAATTTCTGATGTATACGTGCAATTGGATATAAAGTATTATTTTAACTCCTCTTATATATATTTCATAGCATAATATAAAACATAATTTTGCATCTGATATATATTTCATAACATATTTCTCTTATACTACACATATTGCATCATTATTATATCATTTAAATTATATTTAAATAATTTTAATATTTATTAGGTCTTTAAATTTTATTTGAAAGAGAAGATTATACGAAACACACACACGAAACACACACACACACACACACACACACATATACATTGGATGTTACAGGATGTCTCTGTCTCTGCTGCTAGGGTTTGCGTTTCTATGGCGATTTGGGTGATCCTTCGTCATGGTGCGTTTTTTCGTCGCCGTCACGGCTGGCGGCCATGGTGAGGCGAGTCGGAGTCCTCGCTTTTATGCCAGTGTCACCGCTGATGGTGTTCCTAACTTCCCCTCTGTTTTCTACGAAAATCTCGAGCTCGATTCTGTCTCCTCTTTTGTTCGCCGCCGCAGCCGAAAAAGAGGAAAGCTTGCTCTCTTCCTCACGGATGCTGAGAATGTTGAACTTGCCTCTTCTTGTCGTTTACATCTGGTCAGAAAGTTCATTTATGGTATTCCTAAGCTAGATTTTCTTAGACAACACTTTGAGCTGATGAAGCTCACGGGAGAGTGGAAAATTGGTCTGCTGGATGGAAGGCACATTTTGATTCAGTTAGCAAACGAGGAAGATTATACGATCAGTTCGGAGCATATAGGTTACTGGCAAAAGGTAAGTTTATAGCAACACCCTTCTTATTGTAAACATTGTTAGATGTTTGGACATGATCAAGAGCACTGTTTCAAGTTTAATCCTGATTTAAGGAAAAGGGAGGCGAGGATTCAGCAGCAGGGGCCTGATGGCGAGCTGCTAGATCTGTACCAGTCGCTGCCCCCCTTCTTCTTCCCTTACGCATGTGACAGAGGGCAGGATTAATGTTCCTGACTGTTCCCTCCGATCCTCCTCTGAAGGGGGCTTCTGTTTCTGTCTCTACACCTCCCATAACTGATTCGAATATTGATACTAATCAGGGGTTGATTGTTTCTAATGGTATTGCATCTAGTGAGACCTAATACGCAGGTTTTTAATGGTCTGACGCTTCCTATTATTCATAATTCCTCCCCTCCTCTTAATTCGATGGCTGCTAGTAATCAGGATGGTGTTTCTGTATAAGATTCTGTTATCCCGGCAAGGGATGAAGGTACGGTTTTGGCTGATGATTTTGCTACAGAACATGTTATGGTGTCTAATTTAATCGCCCCTAGGATCCTCCCTCTGAAAATACTATTTCTATGATTGATAAGAAGCTGGATGACCCTACTGAGCAACCTACACTTTCAAACCCTCATCAGCTGCAGGAAGCATTAGGTGAAGAGGAGATATTTCATGTTTCACACATACTTGAACATACAGCCATTGCAACAGTTAACAATTCTTCTAGTGCTCATCAGTTGTTATTTATCCGGCGTTCTGTTTACCAACACGATGATCGGATGAGTCAGTCTTCTGAGGAGGAATGAGAGGTCTATTCAAGGACGAAGAAGAAGATTGGAGGCAAACTTCAGCTTGGGAACCTAATGGATGATACTTTGGTTACTTCGGGAAATGGCTCGACACAACAATTTGTTATCTGGATCTCGCCTTAGAACTAGAGGCAGAGGCAGGACTAAACTAGCTCGTCACTAGCTACTCTTTTCTGCGATTTTGTTTCACATCTACCTCAGACAGCTGCAGCTGCCCCCAACAGATCCTTAGTGAGCCTATTGACACATTGCTTTCACTGTTAAAAGAGAACACTAAATGCATAGTATTTGTGAAAAGAATTATTGTTGCAAGAGCACTTACATGTATTCTTAAAAACTTGCAGTCTCTAAAATTTTGGAAATGTGATTCCTTGTTGGCTTCCATTCTGGATTAATGAACATGTCACGGAGTAAGATGAATGCCATTGTCGAGAAGTTCTCCTCAGGAGAGTCCTTTTAGGATGCAGGTTGAGGGTCTGATCGTGATGCAGGTTGAGGATCCGATCGTTGATCGTCTCAAGCTTTGGACTTTTGGGGAGAGTTATTTTCGATCTCTTTGGATTGCGGCATGCCGGTTATTTGGTCTGCTCGTGGGATTGCTTTTGGATAATCATTGCTAACCGGAAGATTTTTTTCTGTGCATCTCTTTTGTAGTCACTTATCTAGATATACTAGATCACAGGTTTACTTCTTTTTGGGTTTTTGCTATTTGGTTTTGGGTATACCTGTAATTTTGAAAATTTCTTTTTGTTAGAGTTGTATTGTGGGGAAAGGAACCCCTAGGGGTGTGTTTAGATGTATTTTTGGTTTCTTAGAAGGGGATCCTCCCCCCCTCCATTTTCCCCCCCCTCCATTTACCTTTTCTTTTAATTAGTGCGTAGGGAGTCACCGTTGCTCTTTCCCCTAATATATATATATATATATATAATTGTTTCGCTCTGCTAGGGTTTCGCCTCACGGTGAACCCTAACAACTGCTACCGCCTTCTCATAAAATTCACCCTGATGTGAATTCTGCATGAATTCCTTGATGAGGCATATACCACACGCTTGAAATTAGCTTCATGGTGCACATCTATCAACAAAAAAAAGGTTTAGGCCACATATTTTAGGACAGGTGAATTAAAAAAAAATGATAATAACAAAAACAAATATCTTAAAATCTTATTTTACCATTCCACGCCATAAAAACTCCAACTAAAGCATTCATTTCATTTCTTTCCTCGACATTGACTGCCCCAATCTCATACACATGCCAACTTAACCCTCTTCTCAACCACAAAAGATTGCATCCTCACTACTACACTTATGTGATCCGCCATTGATCTCCCCTTTACCAAGCCTTCCTCACAACATGTCTTTCTCCACCACATTTCCTCTTCTAGTAGGCAAAGAGCAATGTTTTTTCTTAAACCTGAACGTTTTTTACTTTAGAGTTTCTCTTTTATGAACATTTGCTCTTTAGAACTCTTTTATGTGAAATTTTCATTTTAATTAATAAAACCTTATCTATTATAATAGAATTTGCATAAGTATCACATCTGACAATTTATCTAGTATTAAAAATTTGAGTTTGACCAAAATTTTAATTAATAATCCTCACATTGTTTTTAAGGCTATTAAAGCATATGATGAGGTGAAGAATGCAAAGTACATTTTTGAACTCATTGATGAAGTTATAAAGAAAATTGAAGCACATGTAGTGGTCTATGTTTTACCGACAATTCTAGTATTTATATGACAGCAGAAAAGAAATTCAGAAGTAAAAAAAAATGTGTTAGTCTTAATGAACTGCATATTACATAGACTTAATTACTAAAAAATATTCAGAGTTTCCTCAACACAGGAATGCATAAATCAAAAACGAGAAAATTAGTAAGTTCATTTATAATTATAGTTGGCTTTTAGCTTGAATGAAGACATTTTTCTAAGAAATATCTCTGACGAATATAATAACCAGATTTGCTACAGCAAACTTGACATTGCAAAGCATCTTGGAAGCAAGGCAACTTTTGCAGGCTACATTTAACCTAAGAACCTAAAGGATGAAAGTCGGGGAAATTTTGTTGAGTGATGGGTTTAATTAACTGCTAGTTTGGGGAGGCGGTTTCCCTTCGGTGCGGTTTTGTACCGCCATTTATAGTGTTTGGTTACAGTAGCGCGGCCACGGTTTGATTAATTTTATGCAAAACACGAACTGTGATTCAACCCCGCGACCCCCGTCCTCGCAATTACTTTTCCTTCGCTGCCCTCCTTCCTTCCCTTGACACGCCTCTTGCCCTAAAAATTTACTCTCTCGAGCCCCTTTATTTTGTGGCTCTGGTAGCTAGCCCTTGTTTCCAGGTGCCTTTCGGTGGTTTCGAGTGGCTGTTGCGGTGAGCTTACACTCTTCTCTCCCTCTCCTCTCTTTTCTTCGGCTCGGTTTGGAGGTTTTGGGCAGTTTGCGCTCTGTGCGGTGATTCCTCTTCTTCGATTTCGGTTGTTATTCTGATGATCTTTCTATTCTCCCTCTCCCTCCCCTCTCTTTTGTTCGGCTCAATTTGGTGGTTCTGCGCATAGTGTGTTCTGTGTTGTGATTCCTCTTCTTGCTCTCCCCACTATTCTGATATTCTCTGTGTTATCTACTAGTTGGTTCTTGATTTAGCAATTGGGTGCAATTGTTCAATTGTGGTTGTTTTTTTTTTAATTTTGCAATTTGATGGTTTCGGCCCTCTGCTTTTCGACTTCAATGGATGTTGGTTTTTCGGCTTGGTGGTTTTCGGTGTGATATGCTTGGAAGATATTTTTGCTTCTTTGTGTTGTATCTTGTTGATGGTTTTGGTTATGCGCAATGACTTGTTTAGTGGTGGTGTTTGCATATGCGAATTGAAATATAGATGGTGGTGGTTGGAAATGCATGTCAAAAGGAAATAGAAATGATATGACGTATGAATATCGGTGAAATCATCCCCGCAACAACATTGAATTCTATAGGGCGGATGAGAATCATTCGCATGTCCCTGCTAAGGCGTATGAATATCTTATAGAATGGTCATTGTTATAGACCAAAAATAATGTGCCCGACCTGCACACAAAATCAGAAAGATGCAAGAGAGATGACAACGTTGAGGGGACGAATTACGGATCTTATAGTTTGCGGGTGATTGAAGGGAGCGTTCTAATTTTCGTAATGGTTGTTGAAAACATTCATTGTTTATTGTATTTATATTTTATACATGTCATGTATATTTATGTTTCTTATGCATTTGATATTGTATTAGTTTTTTATGCAAGTAATATGTATTTCTTTTCCTTTTACATGTATTTTTCTTTCACTTGGATGGTCGATGAGGCAATCGTGAGAAATATATGTATCTTAAATAACGCATGTTTTTTTTAGTTTTAAAAGTCTATGATGAGACGTTTGACCTTATGAATTCTTCTAGATGACCTGTATGTCAGTATTGGTTGGTGTCACATGTGAAATCATAATAAATTCAACAATTTTCTCTCCTTTTTCAGTGCTATGGTTTTTTAAGTTCTTCAGAATGGTTTTTTCTTGGTGATATGTATATCTGACACACACAAGCACGATATTAAATAGGTTACAAGCAACCAAAAATTTTTTTTAATAAGGTTTGTTGTCTTCTTGCAGTGACGAATTCGTTGGTTTATATTCTGAGTTCTCTGAGATCTCACGGCTGCATAAAACTTTAATTAATTACTTCTGTTATTATTTTTTTTTAGTGTTATATCTTAGCGTGTGTGTATTTAAGCCTTCAAGAAAAATGAGCTCGAGAATTTTCGGTAACCTTGTGTGTATTTAAGCCTTCAAGAAAAATGAGCTCGAGAATTTTCGGTAACCTCCAGAGAATTGCACTACTACTGCGGACTACCATTCTGCTCATTTCGAGATAGTCACATAACTACGAGAGACAGTTTTATAGTTATCAAAGGAGTAACGAAAAAATGTTGGCAATTTGAGGTGGGCAGATGGGCTAGAAGATTCCATCGCCGAAAGTGATCAGGCGTGGGGAGTTTCCCTGTAGAACTGTTTATCTCATGACAAACACCGTCAATATTTTAAAAATGATATTATCATATTATTAATTATTATTTTAATAGTTATTTTCTTAATTTTGGTAGTCATGTTACTCACTGTTTAGTAAGGTGTATATATTTATTTTTTTATGGTCTGCACTGAATATTTGCTTCAAGTATGAAATGTACTACTATGAACAGTAATGTTGCAAACAACATTGCAGCACAGTTATTTCTAAACTGCAAAAAAAACAAATAGACTTGACAACTTATCTGCAACAATTTATGTGCAACAGCTTCCTTCTACAATTGTTACGCTGCAACTTATTAATAAATTATAGCTGCCCCAAACAGACCCTAAGTGTGACTTATACTACAACAACAACTAAACCCATAGTTGATATTTTAAAAAATGATGATACTAAGAAAAAATCTAATATGGTTTCGTTTACAATGCATTTAAAAAACCAAAGCAACTGATACACAACTCCGAAGAAGAAGAGTCTAGCTAAATAAAAGAAAAAGGAAATAATAGATAAGAAGTGGACACTTCATTTTCATTGATATTTGCATACCACAATATATTGTCATAATCCTCAACATCAATAAGCAACGAAATAAATCAACCAATCCAAAAAATAATTTTGATCAGTACAATTATATGGATGGATAGATAGTTAATTTCACGGAAAGGACAAAAGGCCAATAATTAACTTATAGCATTCGAAAATAAAAAGGAATTTTTTTAATTGAAAAGCCAAGGACACATTAGCCAAATGCATCACAAACAAAAAAAAAAAAAAATTTATTGGTTAAGTTCTACCAAACCAAACTTGAATTTTATGTTAATTTTTGTTTTTTTTTCTATTTTATTGATGGTGAATTCAATGCACTCCATAACTACAATAAATTGCTATCAAATCATTGGGTCTTACATGCCTATCAACAAGGTGTGAGCAAAATTAAACAACACATAAAAATTATGCCAAAAGGAGAAATTGTTTTATAAACTTAATTATGAACTAATTATTTCGTATCATGTCCAGTAAAAGATTAAAAGATAAAGCATTTGAAATAAACTTCATAAAAATCAATGAATTTGTATATGTGTTATCAGATCATAAATAATTTGTTAAGTTAGAACACAAAATTGCAAGAGAAAATCTCAATGTTCACTTCTTTGATGAAATGTGCAAGACCAACAGGCACAACACGTGCTAATAAGAAAATAATAGAAAAGGTTATACTAAAACATTATGCAATTGAATTGGTAGCAAAAAACCAAATTCATTTTTCTAAATTTTTATTAAATTTTTCGTGTTTATTCTTCATAATGATAAGAATATTAAGATGTCAACATACTAAGGATGAGAGGAAAAAAATAATTCATCATAATGTTTATTCTAATGACGAACCACTGAGTTATGAGGGTAGTGGAAACTTTTAAATGGTTTAGCGTGACTTGGACTACTTGTAAATGTTGCTTTGGAAATGAGAGAGAATTATGATAATAAATTTTATTTGATACCTTACTCCAATATAGTCTCCGTACTTCATATTTTTAATTAACTTAACGTTCTAAATTTGAGGCTCACACCGAGACACGGATAGAAAATAATTCAATACCCAATTGTGTAACTTCACACACACACCCCCGCGCGTGCTCACATATAGTTATACATACAATGAAAGAAAAAAAAAAGTAATTCTTACAACTTATATCGCCAATATGAAAATTGCATCGCACCGTGAAAACACAAACATTTCACATAAAGATGAACACATTAACTTGAGTACATAAATCATGAAGAGTAAAAGAATGTGAGATTCTATAAGAGTATTAAACTAGAGTAAGAAAATGTGAGATTCTATAAGAATATGTTATGAGGGCGCCTAGCCTAAGAGCAAATTTGTCTTTTGTATGCCTAAAGGCAATTTAGGGCCCATTTAGGGCAGCTTATAAATGCGGCGGCGTTTTTGAAATGCCGCCTAACAGTTTGGTTTGAGCGTTTTTGAAAACGCTGTCTGTCGCGTTTGGGTTTTTTACACTGAACGCAGGTCACAGATCGAACCGCGGGCCGCGTTTCAGGATAAGCTGCTTATCCTGAAACGTATAAGCTGCCCCAAGCAAACCCTTAGTTTATTATTAATAATAATATTATTATTATTATTATTGGGTATAAATATGTTTGTTATGTCAAGGGTTAGGTTTATGCATGACATTGAGTTGTGAGTCTTAGATCTAGGATTTGAGAGAAATTTCTTATCTCTCGAATTGTACACTCTTATCTTTTGTATTTGTGTGAGTTGTTTGGCTTATTGCAATAAAAATTTATGTTTGCCCTAATTTCTATGAAAATCTGTATGAATTTCTACATCAAATCGTAACAAATTGATATCAGAACATAAATCTTGGTGGGATAGTAGCAAAGAAAGTTGATGAACTAGAAGGAAAGGTAGAGCTATCTGATCGGGATGGAAAAAAGGTTCGCTACCCTGGAGGACAGATTTCTTCTATTGAAAGGCGAATAAATAATGGATTTGAAGGCATAGGAGAAATATGGGAGATGATGAAAAAGCTCATGGTAATCCAATCCAAGGTCGTGCCAACCGCTCTAGTTGAAAACTCTAACCAAAGTTTGATCAAAGAATCCTTGGCCAGGTCAAAAGGGAAGAAGACTGAGCGAAAAGACAATAAAGAAGACATCATCTACCTACAAGAGTGACAAGCTAATGAAGGAGACTTCAGACAGAGGGAGATGAGCCGAAAATTGGAAAAGGGGTGGTGGAAGGGGCACAAAACAGTATGATGAAGGAAGAAAGGAATCGGGGTGAGATATGCCTATGGTTGCAAGAAGAAGTTTCACCTTAGATACATTGGGCGAAATTCCGGAGGGATGGAAAGTTGCGGTGAAGATGCTAGGGTCAGAAAACTGAAGATGTCAATCTTCGAGAGGGAATACGTACATGGGTGTGTGTACCGAGCAGAGCGATACGTTGTTGTGAATGGGTTAGATGGGGAGGAGAAACTCATGGCAGCAAAATTGTGTTTGGAGGGGAAAGCTACAGCATGGTTTCAGTGGAGGGATGCTAGATACCTGATTCGTTCGTGAGATGAATTTAACGATTGTTTGTCAAAATATTTCTGAGCCATCCAGGAAGGAGCTATTCCATGTCTTGACTCGGGAGGGGACGACCATGGAATATAAAGAGAGATTTCCACTATTGTCGAGACGACTGTGGGGGATTTTGAAGTAGGGCTAGAGAAGTTCATGAAGGGCGTAAAGCCCACGGGGATTGAGGGAGATAATGGAGTTAGCCCAAATGGTGGAAGACAAGAACCAGAAGAAGAAAGCCAACATGAGAAACAAAGATGGAGCGTCGTACGGAAAAGTTGCAACCAAGCCAATGCCAAAATTTCAAACTTTTGAAGTCCAGAGGAAGACTGCACGAGACACGAAAAATGAACCATAACTGGAAGCAATACCCAAGCACCTTACAGAGGCAGAGATCCGGGAGAAGGCATCAATGGGTTATGTTTTGGGTGTGATGAGAAGTTCACTCCAGGATACCATTGCAAGCATCAAAGATTAGAAGTTCTCATAGTGCGAGACGAGGAAGCAGAGAATGAAGAAATAAAAACTGTTGTGGGGGAGGAGGAATACTCTCATTTTTTCCTCACCTTGAGGGCAAGGTGTTCAGGGGAGGGGGCAGTATTGTTACAAGGGAGTCTAGCCTAAGGCCAAATTTGTCTATGCTTAAGAGCAATTTAATCTTTTATTATTAATATTATTGGGTATAAATATGCTTGTTATGTCTACGGTTAAATTATGTATAAGATATAAATATACTTGTTATGTCTAAGGTTAGGTTTATGCATGAGATTGAGTTGTGAGTCTTAGATTTAGAGTTCAGGAGAGATTTCCTACCTCTCGAACTTTAGGAGTTGAGAGAAATCGCTTACCTCTCGAATAGTAGACGCTTATCTTTTGTATTTGTGTGAGCTGCTTGGACTATTGAAATAAGAGTTTATGTTTGTCCCAATTTCAACGAAAATCTGAGTGAATTTCTACGTCAAATCACAACAGAATATTGGGCTTGTGTGTGTGTGTGTGTGTGTGTGGAACATGCAGCTACAAATGAAATTATGGCAAGCTAATTAGAACAATAGCATACTGGCATGCCTTAACTTCAACAATCATGTAATAACAAACCAATTCTAACATTAATAAGGAGACATAACCAAAGCAGGTATTAAGATCTAGAGTAATACCCAGCTAGTAAGCTCTTTAACAACAAGCTTGCAAACATCTCGTATAGCCAGAAGAATTGCAAGGTATGCACCAACATAAACAGCATTTGATGAGCTCTCGTACAAACTTTTAAATACCTGACCAACATTATCAGCAACAGAAAGAGGCATAAAATAAACACATGATATGTCTTTGTATTCCATTTAAGATGATAAAAAAATATTACAAACCTTTTGTGCAACAGCCAAGGCGGCCTCATCCTTGCTAACACATCTAAGTAATATATCAGGAACCTCAGCAATAACTCCCTAAATAAGTTTAAGCAAATGAATTGAACCAAGTGAAACTATCAAAAAAGCACACACAAAGCAATCATACGAAATGAAAATTTGACTCAGAAATGTGGAAAATATAAACCTGAATATCAGCGTCTCGGGAATCCTTCGCAATTAAGGCGTCCAACTAAACAATGAAGACTTTCCAAAATAAGAAAGCTAAAAAGTTTATGACCATTGAAATTAAATAATAGATAAAGATAACAGAATGAAATCAGGTCCAAGCAATTTAGGAAACAACTTAGAAAATGCCACAATTGCCACACCATTAAGAGCCACTTATTCTGTAAATACCAGACTGACAACTATTTTCATTGGCAAGAGGAAGTATTTCAACATTTAGATAGTTTTAAAAATGAATAAAAAAAGGAAAAAAAAAAGCAAATCCATCCTTCCATCAAGCATGAATCTCACATAGACTACCCCTGCCCCGTCCCCAGGTCTAATTAATTTAGGAAGAAACTTAGAAAATGGCAACAATTGCCACACCATTAAGAGCCAAATTATCAATGTTCTTACCAGAATGACAATTATTTTCATTGGCAAGAGAAAGTATTTCAACATTTAAATAGTTCTAAGAATTAAAAAAGGTAGAAAAAAAGTCCTTCCATCAAGCATGAATCTCACAGAGGTCCCCACCGCTCCGCCTTGTAATTTTTCTGTTCTTTGACATGTATTCTTTCATGAAACCATAAAATCAGACAAATTGAACAAGCACGTACTTTCAGGAAGCGGTCACCCATCTAGAATATTTTTTTCCAAAGCAATGCAACTAACTGTTGTAGTTGCATAATATAAATTTTAGTTATTATCGCATGCAAAGATGTTTATGATAATTGTTTACTTATTCTACCTCACACAAAAACACTAGAAAAAATAGTTTCAACAGTGAACAAAAAAACATTAGGATTGAACGATTTTAAACAAATAAGGATGCCAAAAAAGTACAATTAGTCAGATGTTTAATAACAACGGCAATTCGGTAAGTTGGAAATTAATCAATTAGAAACTTCTTCATGGCATTTAAATTAGGGTGCATAATGGAAACTTCTTCATGGCATTTAAATTAGGGTGTATAATAGAGGAAATAAAGGATGCTAAAACATTAGTTGATTAAATTCATATAGTTCATGTAAATAATATCCACAGCTGAAGGTTACATTTGCCAAGATTTATAAAATAAGGTTATGATAAGAATTATCTTGCACCTTCTGAGCAACAAGTTGGTATTTCTCTAGAGCATCCCCAGTTGTTAATAATGCCTCGGATAATGTAGCTCCAGATCGCTCTGTTCCCTGAGCTGCAGGTGTCGGTGGCAAGACCACACCCCATTCCTACAAACATACTATGCATATTGATCAGAATGAATCTTAAGGTTAAGCATCTTAGGAAAAAAGGTGCTAGGATGCTAACTTTCGCAACTGACGATGGTTCCACTATTAGCAAATCTGCAGAGGTTGCAACAGAGGTCGTGGCAGAAGGAAAAGACGTAGGAATGGAATTGATTTCAGAACTTGGCTGGACAACACCATCACTTGTGCCAGGATGAGTAGAAGACAATATATATTTAGTACAATCAATCAGTTGATAATAGCTGTGTGCACGCACATACAATGAGGAAAATAAAATGAATAGGTTGAAGAAGATAACCTAAGATGCAATGAGCCACGGTCAGGCTCTTCAGAAAGTGTATCCAAAGATTGAGCAACTGAGCTAAAACTAGGAGCCACTTGTGGATTTGGATAAATGCTAGGATTTAATTGACCCAAAGCTGAACCATAACCACGAGGTGTAGTACTTAAGGAATTACCGCTCGAGATGGCTGGGCCACTAGGAGCCACAGAAGTGCTCTGGCTAGACTGATTTTGCCATATACTCCTGATGAAGTCCTGCAAAAAAGTGCACATGAAATTTGAAGTCAGATTTAAACTAAGTGCTAGCATGAATGTAACCAGAAAGGACAAGAATAGTTACATCATAAACCCTCTGTTGAGCAACAGAAAGACGCCCAGGCTTAGGACGAAGAGCTTCAGGTACCTGAGCAAACGGACCTTGAGAATAGGCACCGGCATCATAATATGCAGAACCAGCAGACTCCCTCTGTTTCCTAATTGCAGCAAATGATGGACCTATAGTTGCATCTATAAGCTCTGCTGCCTGTTAAAGCCCAATGATGCATCAACAACATTCATATACTGCTACTCAATAGCACATTAAGAATGCACAGATTTGATAAAATGATGATTTCATGACAACAAAAAATTACTCTCAACTCGCCAACAAGAAAGGCCCATTAATTTTCAATCCAGATTATTATTTCAAGATTCTGTTAACGTGAAATTTCTATGTGTAGATATGGTTATAAACAAAGATACAGATAACAAGGTAGCCTAAATCCTTTAGGTGGGACAGAAAATTAAAATCCTTGTGTATCCACCAAAATGATTGATTCTGGAAAATGGAACAAAGCTTATGCTCAAGAATCAATAAGCAACCAATGCTAAGTAAATGAAGTTCTTCAGCTATATATGCAAAAACTAAACTGAGAAGGAGAATAAATTCAGTACTAACCAGAATTGCAGGTGCTAAACAGAAGAATAAAACCATATATTGCATAAATGCACCGCAAATTGGGAAGCTGTAAGGATACAAACTTGTATGGGAACAGTTTAATGCACAGGGAGCAGCAAGAATACGCTTCTGGATCCTAAATTACCTCCAATAGGTTCTCTGTTTTCCCACCTAAGTTGTAGATTTCTTGGGGTGATTGATTACTCTCCTTTTACCTGTTTTATTTCTTGAGACAATTGAGGCTACACATTCCAGTCAGAATTTTCCTATCATGGAAAATAAATTTAGAGAGGAATAAGTGGGCTCACGGTGTTAGGAAAGGGAGAAAAGGCCAGGCCAAGTGCTGCCTATGGGATTATACCAACCAGATATTTTGGGCTAACACATCAAAATATAATGTATGAAAGGCCACGCATCAAAGGCTTGTGAATTTGAGTGATATTTTAGTTTAGTTGTCTATTGCTTTCCTGTATATCTGGTTGAAACCTTCTGCTTGTACGTGCTTCTTGAAGTCATTGGAGACTAAGTTTTAACTGAAAACACAATAGACAGCTATTGGCTAAGCTTTGTAATCTTCTTTATTCTTGGGGACGTTCGAGTCTTATATAGTTCAGTTATAAAAATACTACAAGGAAAAAACTGGTGATAAGAAACCAACTAAAGTGAACCCTGAAATTCATATCAGTAAGCTTGAATAAAACTTATAACGAGTCTATAAAAGTCCGGCAATCAAAAAGTACTGTCCAACAAACAAATTCCAATAAAATTGGATATTATGACAAAAAATAAGGCACATTCAATCACCTTTTCATATGCTACATTCTCAATCATTGCACAGCCAAGGTCAAGATGATCATTTGACAAAATCTGCACAACCTGTTCTATACGTTCACTGCTCACATTTCCAGAAAGTAGACTGCGAAGATTATTAGACAAAGCAATGCGAAGAGGTTCCTGAAATATGGAGTAAAATTTATTTCACACAAACCTGGAACCTAAAAACATATGAAGATTCAAATAAACTATAAACTTGAATGAAACTAATGACCTTGCAAGTGACATGGGCTAAACTTCCGGCTAAAGTTCCAACCATCAAATGTGCAGCACGTGATATAACATTGTCATCAGATTCCATAGCATAGTCCTGTAATCAATGTCGAGTGGATAAGAAATGAATACTTTACCCAATCCATGAAGATGTTTATAGGAATATTGGATTCAGACCTTCAAAACAAGTTCCTTAGTAGTACGGCTTGCTATAGTAACACTACGCTGAATAACAGGTGCTACTATATCTTTGATGGCTCTATCCATTGCAACTTGTATGATTCTGATGACAATTTAATCAAGACAATCAAATACATGAACATGACAAATATTAAAAAAATTCGTATGAGAAAAAAAATTAAATAGAGTGGCACCTCTGAAATTGCAACTGTGAGCCCATCGAACTAAGCTTCGGATTGATGTTTATGTAAGAATCGGAATTGGGTATTATTGTCAAAAGCTGCATGTTACAAAAGAATTCCATCAATATTTTCCAATGACTTTGCATGATTAAAATGCACTGTATATTCAAACCTGGCTAAGAGAAAATGGAGAGTGTGATGGCGTGACTTGAGGCAAACCCTGAACAGGTCGTTCTGGAACCATTAAACCCCCAACTTTCTCGTCATCAACCATGGTGCTTGACACAAGGTGGAGAGAAGCAGTATACTACATCCAACAAATACATTACCATGGTTAACTCAGCAAATAGGTAAAAAATTTTAAAAAAATCACAAATTGGTAAGAAAAATATATTTAAAACCTGATTCAATGCATTTTGATGGTTAGCTGCGTTAGATGTGTTATTAGCCTCTTGGTGCAGTTCTGCTTGATTCATAGAAGGTACAATTCCAGAATTAACATCAGCAATTATTGGTGCTTGGGGTGCAGTAACATCCTTATTTGAAAAGTCAGGATTTGCTTCTGCATCGCGAACCCTGTCTTTCAGTAGAGAAGTTGGTTTAACATCTTTCATATCGACAGCCAGATTCTTAAATAATACCTGCAATAGTAAAGCACATCAGATATGGAAAAAAAAAATTAGAAACAGAAGCAAAAACACAAATTACAAGCATGGACAGTTATTTATCTTAGTTAATACCTCAATATCAAATTTAAGGTTCATCTTGAGGCTTGGCAGATTGTAGATCTCAGCAAGTAAACTAAGAATGCCCATTGTCCATGGATTTGGAGGTTGATATGCCAAACTGTTTTGACATGGTTCAAGAATCTGCAATGACTTCCTACCTTGTGTATTATGAAAATACAAATATTAACCTCTGTGTAAATCAAACTTTGGGGACATCATACCTTTGATGTGAATGGAATAACTGCAATCATTAACCCCTTTTCATAAGCCTAGAAAATGAGTAGGACAAATGAGAAAAAGAAGGAATAAAATGCATTTTCAGTCAGTAAATATCAAAACAAAGGCATCATAATCATATCATTTCCAAAAAAACCCCAAAACACGTCAGAGAATAACTAGCACTAGCCAAATAAAGGAGCAGCCTTTGTTTCTTATTAACAAAGATGTCACCAAACCAAAAAAGAATGAAAATTTCTAAAATCCTTCGGCCCTTCCAAGTACAAATAGAGAAATAAAATAACTACAAACATGCAATTTCAAACCATGATAGTCTCATCACTCAATAAAGTGATAAAAGTGCAACTGACAAATCTTACTTTTTATATAACGTTAAACTAAAAAATATTCTGCCAATCTCAATAAAATATATCAACAACAAGAAAATAAAGTAATTTCCAATATGCATAGCCCAATACTAATTCCTCCCCCACCTCAATCTCTCATTTTTACAAATCAGATTAAAGAACTTATTTGAAATTATAAATATCAAACTGAAGTTTCATAGAAATTGTTTGATAATGCTCTGAAGATAGTTATCAATGAAGCATAAATTCTTCTAAAGGATGGATTATCAATATTCTACACATGATTTCACTTGGATACCCAGACCAACATATCCAAATAGATTGGAAGCACTGCATGAAGTGCCAATTTTAAATTTTATAGTTGAATAACTGTATTCAAGGTGCGTCATTTTAAGAACTTTGAATAAGATAGCAATCTCCTAGGATTCTTGGAATCTTACCATTTTTATGTAATATAAGTGCTTAGTAAACAGGTTTGTGCCTTTATAGAGGTGTAAATGTATGGTTGACTTCCCTATTAAAAAGGAGGGGTCAGGATAGCTACATATAGAAGGCATAAAGATAACTCCTACAAAGAAAATCACAATTAATATTACCTCTTCAAATTTCAAGAATTTTTTTTTAAAAAAAACCTTAATTTTACATGCAAACAATTTCCTAATTAATTTAGCATATATGTCTTCATAGACATAAAAATGCATACATATTTTTCTTCAAATAAACCGTCAGCATCACCCCAACAAACATACCTATTTGAAGTTGACTTGTTACGCCTCATTATCCATTTACTCGATAAATGATGCTCAAGGTGTTGAACACATTTTTCATAATCTTTGTATGCAACTTCAATGTTGTCTTTGGTCTAACTCATTTTCTACCAATTTGCACCTACACCCCCCCATTCAAAAAATGGCCCCCCAACTATTTATAAGTAAAGATGTAAATGAACCAATGCTCTTGATGAACGGCTCGATATCGGCTCAATTAATACTTGATCAAGAGTTTGAAGATTCTCTTAAAACTAGAAGGTTACATGAATCAAATTGGAACATAATCCAACTCGTTTCTTAATGTTCACGCGCAAGTTCAATAACTTCTTAACTGCTCCATCCTTATATGATATATTATTTAAATATAAATATACTTACTAAATTTTATTTAATTATATATTTAATAGTACTATATTATAATTTATTATCAATGTGCATATAAACTTAATACATTTTTTTCTTTTTTTTAATGAACTAGTTTGTTAGTACTTATCTATACTATTTGATTACAAGAAAGAATACTTACAACTTATATATTATTTTATTTATATGGTATATATTAATTAAATGCTAATTTGAAATTTACTTGTTTAATTAGATTTGTGTCGAGCAAGTCTACTATGGAAGCTATACATTTATTGAGAGATTTGATGGAGAAGTTCAGAGACAATAATGAGGATCCACATTTGATTTTTATTGATTTAGAAAAAGTTTATGATAAGATTCCAAGAGATATCCTCTGGAGAGTTGTTGAGAAGAAAGGTGCTGATATGACTTATATTCAAGTCATTAAAGATATGTATACTAGAGTTGTTACTTGTGTTCAACCCAAAGAGGATTGACCAAATATTTTCCTATTTTTGTTGGATTACATCAGGGATCGACTTTAAGCCCATATCATTTTTGTTTTAGTTATGGATGGTCTTACTGGAGGATGTAGGAGGATGTACCTTGGTGTATGCTTATTGCTGATGATATCCTTCTTGTGGATATGACGTGAGAAAAAGCTCAAAAAAACTTGAATTATGGAGGTCTACATTGAAGTCTAAAGGCCTTCATTTGAGTAGAACTAAAACTAAATACATGAAATGTAATTTTCGTCGTAATAACTTTAGTAACAAAAGTGTAACTTTGGGTGATCAAATTATTAAAAGGTGTGAACGATTTAGATATCTCGGGTCTGTTGTTCAAAGTGATGGTGATATAGATGGGGATGTTAGTAGTAGAATTCAAGTTGGTTGGTTGAAGTGAAGGAATGCTTCGGGCCATTTGTGTGATAAAAAAGTACCGCTTAGACTAAAAGTAAAACTTTATAAGATGGTGGTGAGACCTGCAATGCTCTATGGTGTTGAATGTTGGCCTTTAAAAGAGAAGCATAATAATAAGTTAAGTGTTACCAAGATGAGAATGATTAGGCGGATGAGAATGATTAGGATTAGGCGGATTAGTGGCTTTACACTTAGAGACAAAATGAGAAATGAATATATCCATGATAGGGGGTTGGTGTAGCTCCACTGACGGACAAAATTAGATAGAGTCGTCTTAGATGGTTTGGTCACATTAAACGTCGACCATCTGATGATCCGATTAAAAGAGTAGATGTTTTCGTTTCGGCTTATGTTAAGAAAGGCAGAGGTAGACCTAGGAAGACTTGGGCTTATTGTATAAAAAAGATCTTAGAAATGAAAATATGACTGAAAATATGACACTAAATAAGACCCAATGTAGAAAAAGGATTCATGTAGTCGACCCCACATAGTGGAATTCAGGCTTTGTTGTTGTTGTTGTTGTTGTTGTACGCGTTTAATTAGATTTGTGAAATCATTTATTATAAACTTTATATAAAAAATCAAACACTCATTTGAATTTTATATTGTTCACTATATCAAAAATTTACTACAAGTATAATTTTTTATTTTATATAAAAAATCAATTACTCATTCAAATTTTTAGCTTATTAAAAAAGGGGCATTTACATACATACCACAAAATTCTTATATACTAGCATATAGAACACCTAAACCCACACATTTCTATACACCACTCAAATCTTTGACATCACATAAAATATCATGACAAACGAAATATCATGATCACTAACTTTTTAAAAGTCCAATACAATGCATAGGCTTTTACTATCAAGTGTTATAAACATAAATATCAAATTTTAGGTGTCAGCTATATAAATGCATAAGAGCGGTGTGGTGTATGTAATTTTTTGTTAATTTAAAAAGATAAGTGCAAATCAAATATAATCATTAAAAAAAATTAAGCAAACCAGGTATGAACATATATGTGCAAGCTCAGCACAAGCACAAGCTCGAATTGAAGATTAACAACTCATGATTCTACTAAGCCATGTCCAATCAATGACATACTCAACTAAGATCAACACAATTACAGACCTGTTAATGAGGAGTCATTTTAGTTCAAAATATGGAAAACGTCGGAGTTATCTCCAAACTCTTTAAGCAAGAATAAAAAAAAGCCTCGTCAACTAAACTGATCAAAGTTGAAGTTAATGGTGTTAAAAATGAAATAATTTAAGAAAATATAATTTCTTTTTTAACTTTTAACAAATCTAATTTTCTACTTACCTTATTTACTCATGTGTAATGCTAATTTAATCATGTGGGTTACTTTATTATATTATACTGAAATACAATGACTTTAACTTTTTTGTTACAATGGAGTCAAATTAGCAAATATGTCAAATGAAAACTTTCTTGTTACAATGGAGTCAAATTAGCAAATATGTCAAACAAAAACTACTTAATACAAAAAAAAAAAAAACTCACTCACTTTGCAACCTGCACGATCTCAATCCACTATTGTTATTGAGAAAGTTATCTAATGTACACAAAAAAGAAGATCAGTGTGCAATTAGATTTCACTAAAAAAACTAAAGAAGGAAATACATTTTCTTAAGATGTCTCCATTTTTAATACCACTAACTTCAATTTATGTTAGTATAGATGTGGGAGTAACTTGGGCCCAATTTAAAGAGTCAAAGGAATAAATCAAACCTTTTTTATAGTTTGAAACTAAAATAGCCCCTCATAAATAGTCATGAGACTCTCTCTTTCTGTGTTTGTGTGCATGCATGTGTGGGCGTGGAGGTGTGAATTGGTGGGATTTCAAACTGCCTAAATATAATTATATCCTAGCTTTTTTTAGATAGGACGTATCACAATTTTGCCCATTAACTTAATAGTGAAATAAATAATGATGCTCCATTACCAGAAGAGATCATGTTTTGCAAAGTTTGCCCCAAAACAGCATTTAATTATGAGTTATCCACAACCAAAAGCTGAAATTAACAAACATTTTAATTTGCAACACCATTACCACCACAAGGGCTGTAAATGAACCAATGCACTCAATGAACAACTCGAACTCAGCTCGACGCAAGCTCTAAGTCCAATCTATAGTATACTCGGCTCGACTATGCTCGATTACAGCCCTAACCACCACCCAGCATCATCAAATTGGCCAAAAGGCATTTACAGAACACCACTGGTTTATTTTTCATGCGTAGAAAAGTGATACAGGGGTAATCTAAAGATCAAAAACCAAGGAGCAAAGTGAGAAATAAAGAGTAAATATAAAAGAATAAAAACGGTGCACTACAAAAAGATATTAACAAATGCAGCATAAGCATGAAAAGAAATTAAGCGTATGATTATAACCATCAGTTTGTGACCCTCCTCCCAATTATTTAAACATTGGCAACAATGAAAATATGTCAATAAAAAAATCACCAAATCCATAAAAAACGCATTACACTGGTAAAGTTCACACAGAACTAATTACCTCTATAATTAACACTTTGGGGTCCAATTCTTTAGCCCGTAAAACTTGGTTCCGACCAATTGTGAACTTTCCAAGCCAACTACCAAGATTTTTCAACAAGGACCGTTCCTCTGAACTTGATTTTATAAGATCTGATCTTAATAATACCTGAATAGGATCAATTTTTTAAAAATAAGGACTTCTTGATTAAGAAAAAATAACAATTACGTAAAGTAGAAAACAGAAAATGTACAACCTTGCAGTTCTCATAAGTAGCTTTAACAATTTCCTTATTCAGGGTCTTTGAGTTAACTTTATCTAAGAATTTTAGATACAAATCATGAAAATTTGGCTCAATACTTGCTCTGCAAATGATAACGCAACTGTGAATCACTCTGCAGAGAATATTAAAGAAAGAATATGGAAAGGAATAACATTAAACTTAGTTTTGTTAACAAAGCTACTACCTCTTCATCACCATATACTGTGCAAACCAGGGATAATACTGCTCTTTAAGAACTTCAGTAAATTCTTTTGCTTTTGCTTCCATATTTGCAGTAGAAATATTATTAACAATGAATAAAATTTTGTCCTGAACTTCTGATGCAGGGGCCTGAATCGAAATGAAAAGAAAGATTAAAAGAGAAAAGATGACGGAAGAGAGAGAATGTAGTCAAATGGTGCCTCAAGCAGTAGAGGCCACATGATGCCAGCTTCGTGTAAAAATGATATAAGCAGAAGCTTTGCATTGAAATTTCAATTTAAAATGTCTCTGATTGTTAAAGAAAAAACAGAAATGAAGAATGCCTGGTAATATGATTACTTCCATTGGTGTATCTCTCTGTTCAGCTGCTGCGACAAGCGTTTCAATGTTCAAAGCAGCCCCAAATCCTGTGTTTTGAGAGGGTTGCCGAAGCACAACTATAAGGCAGGTCAATCACAGAAATTAATATGAAAAGCATATTTTGGTATTTAAGCATACTGCTTTGAAACAGTATCATTTGTCCAGTATATCTATAGAAGAGTATATCGTGAAATACAAGCTTTTCCAACAATAAAATAAGTAATTTAATCACCAGAAGTTGCCATGTTGCGGGGAGGACGTAGAAAAGCAGGAGAAGGTGAAGCAGTAGTTGCAGAACCAGCCAAATGCTGAGAAGATGGAGGTTGAGGTTGAGGTTGAGGTTGAGATGCTGTCAACTATTCACGTAAAAAATGGAAATTTGAAATCAAATCAAGGGATCTCATACAATAAAAGATAGAAAGACAAAATAAAGCCAAAATGCACACAGGCTGAAGGCAAACTACCTTAGGGTTTGTGACAGATTCTCCTGATGAAGACAAGGAAGAAGGTTGCCCGGGATTAGATAGAATAGGCTTGGCATAGCTTACAGGATTTGGAGTAGGTTTGAGTCTGTCCCCGAGAAAACCTTGATGCCTAAGCTGTGGTTGCATCTGCTGAAAAGGAGGAGGCTGTTGCCCAAACTGCTGAGTAGAGCTGGAACCAATTAGCGGCCATGAACCCTCAATTGCCTATACTTCCAAATAAATTAAACAAAAAATTTTAGATTCAGAAACTACAAGAACAAGAACACTGCTAACAAAGAAAGTGGTTTTCATGCACAAACATATACGCTAACAAGCGCACACTAGCATGCATATGGTGTAACAATAAACTAATTGTTGCAGGTCCTTCCTATAATTACTATTTATCTCCGTGATGTAGAAACACTATTGTAGGTAGCCATGTTCCTATATAAGTGAAACATAAACAAAAGAAGTTCACATAGCAATCATATCAGAAGCTCAATTACACAAAGGCGTGCATCTAATTATAAGTTCATAAAAAAGAGGGGAAAAAAGACAATATATGGTCAAAATCCCCTTAAAATCAATACATTGGGTTAAAGGGAAGCCAACTAAACAGAATGTCAACCAATTATAAAACAACATTCCACATTATTATCACCGAAAGAGAAAGAAACAATTATTAATAAAACCAAAGACCTCAATTGTTGGCCGCAAAAACCTACTCAAATCTTTGAAAGGCAAATAATAAGCTATATGTGAGGCAGGAATATTTTTATATTAAAAAGATAAAAAATTTGGCAAACGCAAAGAAGAGAAGTAAATATTTTCCTAGTTAAAACACTTAAAGAAGAAAGGAATATCGCACAGAATCAGTATATTGGGCTAAAGGGAAGCAAGCTACACAGAAGGTCAACCAATTATAAAATAACTTTATTCATTCTTATCTCTGAAAGAACAGGAAGCAGTTATTAATAAAAAAAATACCTCAAGTGTTGGCCGCAAAAACCTACCCAAATCTTTGAAAGGTAAAACATAAGCTATATGTCAGGCAGGAATAGTATTGTTTTAAGAAGATAAAAGTTTTGGCAAATGCAAAGAAGAGAAGCAAATATTTTTCAATTTAAAACACTCAAAGTATTTTGGGGGTCTAAAAAGTTTAGAAAATAAATTACGGCTAAACACTTTAATTTTCCTCGAAAAAAGAAGTCTAAAGAACATCAATAAAGTTATACCTCCATGCTTTCAACAGAAGCTTGTGCAGAAACTTGTTGCATCTCTGTAGAGAGATTGTGTACTCCATTTGATTCCACCTGGCTTGAAGAAACTCTAGCAAGAGTCCGTTCAATCACAGAAACCAAGTCAGCATGTGTGCTGCGCAAATGAGATATCTGCAAAATATGATTGCAATACTGTGGCCATTCCACCAAACGATCCATGAACTGCTCCAAAGCTTTAGTGCCAAACATAAACATCTGCAAACAAGCATTATTATATAAAATAGATTAAAAGAAAACAAAATAATAATTTCATCAATTGATTGCATACCTTTGAATCAATAGATTTGCGTAATGCATCAAGAACGCCACGCAAGGCAATACCCAGAAAAAGATGAGTCACAAGCTGGTGCTTTATAAGCAAACCTGAAAACGGAGAATGAAATATGCCATTGGAGCATCCTTATATGAACATAATCTGCAAATAATGATAAAAACCATTGCTCTCGATGAAAACAAAATAACAAAGAACTACTTCTCCAAATCCCCAGAAAAAAAAATATGTAAACTTTGCTTTAAATAATGACAAAACTTCTGCCAACAAACTTGAGATTGTTTACCAAGCACTGTTCTAATTGCTGAGACATTAAAGCATTAATAAAATGATTCCCACAGATTCTACACAAAAGCATCAATCAAAGGTGGTTGTTTTGCCTGAACCCCTTGTGAATGCTCTTTAAGAAGACTCACTACCCCATTCAAATGGTTTCCTTGTAATTTCCAATATCAAGTATGCACCATATGCCAGCAAATGATTTTCATCACTTAAATCTCTCAATATAATGGCCAAAATATGAAATAGTAGATAAGAACCTCTTTGTGTAAAACTGCAAATATTCTTTGGCCGTCATCTTTAATAACAGAGATCAAATTGATATTTCTGGATTCCTACTGGCTGCCCACTAACAAGGTAATAAGGACTGCTTGAATAGGAACTGTGCAAGGTATCATGGCCTTGCCTCATCCCCAAGCACCCAGCTTGCGCTTAACATCAGTGCGTAGAAGCAGCCAAGTTAACAACTCACAAAGAAAAAAAAAATTAAAAAACACTATCATTTTCCTACCTTCATACTTAGGCGACCATTGTTCTAACTAGAAAATACGTCTAGCACATGCACAAGAAAATTAAAAACTAAATAAAATTTTTAAGAAAAGAAAATATTATCATTAGAACATATTAATTTTTGTTTCGAAATAAAGTTATATACAAACAAATGAACTTTGTATAAAATAATATAAATTTAATGAACACGAATAAAGCAATAATTTATAAGTATTAATATACATTATCAATTAAAAAAACTTGAAGTTATTATGATGATTATATTATAAACATTATTTTAAAAAAAGAAGAAGAAAAAAACTTATAGCAAATCCAAAAGAGCCCAAGCAATTTTTTTTTTCAATTCTATAGTTTGTAATTAATTAATATAAATAGCATTTCTTAACTTATAATAATCATATTAAATAATATTATAGTTTATACCACAGTTAATTTTAGCATAATATACATATAATTACTAAATATGGTTAAATTTCATCGTAAAATATATTAGAACCATACTAGCTGTGATTAAAAAATTATTAAAATTTATTAGGATAAAAAGTTAAAAAACATAATAAGCAATTCTATAGTATTTTCATATGTTCAGATACATATTATATAAACACGAGTTTCAAGTAATAAATTATGGGGTATTACAAAATAATTTGATTTAAAGTACAATGCTCTAATGACATCCTATTTAGTGTCTACATTGGAGTCTAAAGGCCTTCGTTTAAGTAGAACTAAAACTGAATACATGGAATGTAATTTTAGTAGTAATAGCTCTAGTGACAGAAGTGTGACTTTGGGTGATCAAATTATTAAAAGGTGTGAACGATTTAGATATCTTGGGTCCGTTGTCCAAAGCGATGGTGATATAGATGGGGATGTTAATAGTAGAATTCAAGTTGGTTGGTTGAAGTGGAGGAATGCTTAGGGCCTTTTGTGTGATAGAAAAGTACCGCTAAGACTGAAAGGAAAATTTTATAAGACGGTGGTGAAACCTGCATTGCTCTATGGCGCTGAATGTTGGCCTTTAAAAGAGAAGCATAATAATAAGTTAAGTGTTGCCGAGATGAGAATGATTAGGTGGATGAGTGGCTTTACACTTAGAGACAAAATGCGGAATGAATATATTTGTGATAGGGTTGGTGTAGCTCCTGTGACAGACAAAATTAGAGAAAGTCGTCTTAGATAGTTTGGTCATATTAAACGTCGACCATTAGATGATCCGATTAGGAGAGTAGATGTTTTAAATTCGACTTGTGTTAAGAAAGGCAGAGGTAGACCTAGGAAGACTTGGGCTTATTGTATTAAAAATGATCTTAATTTACTAGAACTAAATGAAAATATGACACTAAATAGGATGCAATGGAGAAAAAGGATTCATGTAGCCGACCCCACGCAGTGGGATTAAGGCTTTGTTGTTGTTGTTGTTGTAAAGTACAATGCTTACCCACTAATATAGCACTATATTGCGGGTTCCTAAACCCCGGAAGTGAAAAGTAAAGTGTTGCGTTCCGTAGTCAACAACTAGGATAAATTTTTTGTCGAAAATTCATTAAATCGTGTCAATGCTAGGGCGTCCACTGGAATCAACATGTAGTATACAGTCAAAAGTGTGCAAGGGCCGCTACACCAACGTCGGGGTGTAAGGTCAAATAAACAAGGGTTCCCACAAAATGGACAAATGCAGACAAAGAAGTTAGTCTATGAAATTAATCTTATGATAGAATCTTGAAATATAAGTACTCTCACAAGTAAATTAATAGAATTAGGATACTACGAGTCATAGAAAAATAAATATCTTATACATTCAAGAAACTAAAAAGATTGAACAAAAGACTAAAGAAATTGATGGCTTTGGGCTTAAACTTTAGTGATCAGGTAGGAGTCACATTAAAAATATTGTAATTGTAATTATAAATAAGATTTTGAAAGATAATGTTATAAAAATTAATACAAATTTGAGATAACATTTTAATCTTATAAGTGTTTATGCTCCTCAAATAGGTTTAGATATAGGTTCAAAAGAGAAATTTTGAAATAACCGGGAAGAATTAATGCAAATGATATCTCTTGAAGAAAGAATATTTATTTGAGCAGATTTCAATAAACATTTTGATAGAGTGGTAGAAGATTTTAGAAATATTAATGGTGGCTATGGTTTTTGAGTGATTAATGAAGAAGATAGAACGATATTAGATTTTTTTTCAGCTTATAATTTTGTTATTGCTAATACTTTATTTAAGAAAAGTGATGAGCATATTATTACTTATAAAAATGAATATAATAAAACACAAATTGAGTATTTTCTTATGAGAAAAAGGGTATTTTCTTATGAGAAATTTTCTTATGAGAAAAAGGTTATTGCCGACAATGTAAAAATTATGAAGTCATTCCAAGTAAAAATTTAAGTACTTAACATCGATTATTAGTTTTGACTTTTATGAAAGGAAGCTGGAAGATAAAAAATATAATGAAATATTGTCATAAAATTAAATGAAATACCTAAAAGACAAAAATAAAATTATTTTTACGAGCAAACTTTAAGATTTCAAGATTTAAAATGTTCATGAAGAAGCTAATTCTATGTAGGATAAAGTAACAAGAGCTATTAGACAAGTGGCAAAATATGTACTTGGAGAATTAAAAAATAGTTTTTATAACTAAAAACTGTTGGCATTAGAATAATAATGTGCAAGAAAAGATAACATATAAGAAATTATGTTATAAAAAATGATTTAAATGTAAAAGCTTAGAGAACTGCGAAAAATAAAAAGGGCCCCTAGAGAGTTTAAGAGAACAATTTGTGATGCTAAATATTCTACTTTTAATAATCTTTATAATATATTAGATACTAAAGAGAGCGACAGATATACGTATAAACTAACCAAACAAAGAAAAAAAGTAAAGATTTAACTCAAGTAAAGTGCATTGAATATGAAAATCAAAAATTGTTTTTCTTAAATAAAGATATTAAGCATATGTGGGTGCAATGTTTTTGATAAATTTTTCAATGAAGTGTTTCAAAATACAATCGACCTTGGTGATTTTAATATCGCTAATAATAATAATTTTTTTTATTTTTATCGTCGCATAAGTAAAAAAGAAATTGAGATTGCTTTAAAGAAAATCAATGGTGGAAAATTAGTAAAACCTCATGAATCCCAATTGAAGTATGAAATTATTTAGGAGATCTGGGAGTTTTTTGGCATACTAAACTTTTTAATATTTGTTTAAAAACTAAAAAGATGTCTGATGAGTTGAGGAAGAGTATTTTGTTCCCAATTTTTTTTAAAAAAAGGAATGCATAGCAATTAAGTTAATGTCTCATACATTGAAGTTATAGGAGAGAGAAACTGAATATAGGTTAAGACGTAATACAAAGAATTCTAATAATCAGTTTGAATTTATGGCAACCAAGTCTAGCATAGATCTTAATTTATTAGAATTAACTGAAAATATCACTCACAATTGGACACAATGGGGAAAAAAGATTCATGTAGCCGACCCCGTTTAGAAGGATCAAGGCTTGTCGTTGTTTTTGATGCTTACCCACTAGTATACGTACATTTGCCAAAAATCATTGAAATAAAAAGATGGATTAAAACTTCACATAAGCTTTTTCAAAGATAATAAATTTACTTGTATAATTTTTTGACATTATCCTTGGTCTTATCTAAAGTTAATCATCTCATAATAATACAAATTCCAATTCAACCCAAATTAAGCGGAACCGATCTAGGTCAATTCAACTTCCTCTCGTGGCTATGTAGACAATACAAAGTACCAAATTCCATGAAACTTAGTACAGATTGACCCAACCCAACCCAGTTCAAATGGCCCGACTGAAGTTTGTTGGATTCTTATTCTAATGTGCATGAGGGCAAGCTTCATAGCAGTTGATGCTCCCCCTCTTCTATAAGTCAGCCTCCATTCCTTCAAATGCTTTGGCTTAGGGAGGGGTGGCCTACATGCTGCTGCACCAAGCTCATCAAAGTGTTTAGTGGTTGTCGGCAACCAGGGAAAATCACAAAGGTAGTGCCCTTAAAAGCTATTTTTACACAATAACCCCAGAAAATCAATTACACCAACCAAAAACTCAAATGAAAGGAACCAAACATGCAAAATAATAAACTAAGAGTTTGATAACGGATATGTTAGCATGGCAATGCAGGGCAGCCCATCATGAGCTCCATAAGTAGAGGTTTAAAATTCGATAGATCATGCCAAAGTTCTACATCAGAAACCAAGATTTCCTATGAATCAGACCAAGGAACATGACAATTTTTTGCATTCTTTAAAGATGAAGACGCATTAATTCACCATTTACCATAAAATTTAGGGCGCACTTAAGGATGTGGCTTACTCCATAGAATGGAAAATCTGATTTCCTTTAAAACAGGAATTTTACAGGTAATTAGAGCAACTAACTAAAAAAGAGAAATAAGTTACATTCAAGAATATTTATTCTCCAATAGAGCATTCTTAAAGCAAGTTCTCATGGGTTCTTGTCAAGAAAAATGACTGCCTCAAAAAAGGGGGGAAATCTACTTAAATCTATTTAAACTTTGTAAAAATATGTAAAGGGACGATTTATCACGGTTCATAGGAGAGGTATAAGGAAAACACAAACTGCATTTTCCTATGTATTACCCACTTTTCTTTCCTTTCTTTTCTTTGCCAAACAAATCTGTCCTAAGATGTAGTTCACAAGACACAATCAAAAATAAATCTGCCGCATAAACTAAATATAATCAAGCAACTTGTAACATAAGGTACACTAAAATTTTAACAACTATATACGTACTTTCTCACTGTTTAAGTATTTTTCCAAGAGAAGCATTCACCAAAAGAAGTAGCGCACAAAAGAAATGATACATTGAACAAGAGTAGACAAAACACCAGCACGAAATACTTCCACAATGTGCAAGATTTGTGGAAGTACTAACATGAAGCCAGTTTTTGCAAACAAGAAGGTAAGGCTCATACAGTATGTCCTCACCAAAAAGAATAGCTGCTATCTTAAGTTGTCTGTCAGGATATTTGGAGAAGAACTTGTACTCCTCGAATAAATTAGAAACCATGCATTCATAGATCTTCTGCTCCCTGTAATATCATTAAATATTCAGACTTGAAAATTAAGCAAAACCCTCAAAAGAAAACAAACTTATAATGCTTACAAATTGTTTATGATTTAGAATCAACAAATAAAATTTATGCAAAAAAAAACAGACTGCAAATTACTTCAAGAAGACATTAGACGAGATGATTGTATGATGACACAACATAAGAGAATTGAAATTACTACAAGGGCAGTGTGTTATTGGAAGCTTAAGGTTTAAACCAGCATAGGAATAACAAGCAACTGGACTAGATTGGTGATGCTTCGATAAGCAGATAAAATTTATAAATAAAAATAGAAGAACCAAATAAAATCAGCCAGTCAATATAACTGAACATCATACTAGTGAATATTCAAGGATGCAATATTAAAAGAAGGAACTAGATAAATGTTGTTGCTGAGTAAATAGCAAGCGGGGTTAAGAGATAATGAGAGGGTACAAATAAGTCAAGGCTTGCAAGGGCTTAATTAATCCTAATCTGAGCTAACCAAATCAAGTAAATTCATATTGAGTAGTGTCATTTCACCAAAACTATTACTGATGGTTCCCAATACTCTTCTGATCTCTGGTCAAAAACTATAATCATCCTGTATCCTGTGCCATTTTGTTTAGAAGTCCAGAGGTCTCTCATATCTTTATATGCACTATAGTAGCATACACAGTTCTCAACTTTGACAAGCCGCTTACTACAAATGCCACATCTTGCATGACAACTTTTATATTAAAATTCTGCAATATTAATCAACTGCCATATAAAACGTGACATTAATTTATATTAAAACCTGCAAATTTATTTAACAATTAATTAACACAAAAAAATGGTACTAACTTTTATTTTGAACTTGAATCCATTTATATTTTAAATATGTGTATTATATTTAATTAATGTTCAACTATTTTACTAACTTACAAAAATAAACTCACAAAAAACGTCACTAACTTATAATTGAATTATTTTATTTTAATCTATTTATTAACCTTCAAACATTTCAGCCCATGCAAAAACCTTTATCGTAAAACACAGACTAACTCGGTTTTTTCTCATTTCAACATCCCTGCAGAAACTAGTTACAAACTATTAACTGGAAGAAACAATATTCTTGCATGGTCATTCTATCAAAATATCACACAAAGATCGTAAACATTCACACAGTGGCAAGACAAGTCATCTAAGATGCATATCGTGAATAGAAACATGCCCATGTAAGTTCATAGTACGGTTCAAAGAGGGATCACAAAAGAAGCAATCCATCATAGATGAGCTCAAGTGCAATTGCATATGCATTACATCCTGATTTTTTATGGCTTAGTTCGATAATAAAATGATTATTAATTTTTCTAATTATGTATATATCTATTCAATTTTAGATGATTTATGGGTGATTATCATAACTGGGTGATGTTTTATAAAAAGGTTTTGGAGCGGAAGTTTCAAAATTTTAGAAAAATCATGCTAGTTGTCAAAACTCAAGAGGAAAACAGAAGAAGATCAAAGAGCATGAGAAGATCTAAACTATGGCCAAACAGAATGAATTTTTTTAAGATGATTAATTGTCTTTCTATGTTTTACCTTGCTTTAATTCCTATATATGTATTCAGATTAATTGTTGAGGATTAATCTATGAATAATAAAATTAGAAAACCATATATGTGAGTACAAATCTCAAAATTCAGTGATTCTAATCTATGAACAAGAAAATTGGAAAACCATAACTGTGAGTATAAATCTCAAATTTCAATGATTCAGACGCCAATGGATTTCTTTTGAGAAGTAAATTATTTTAGCAGTAATTGATTAAAATTTAACATTAATAATTAATCTTATCACATGTAGCATGAGCAATATGCTCATTGATTTTTGAGTATAACTATACAAGCATAGCATTTGCATGCTTGTTGTGAGAATGATGAGAATGACATTGAGATGATAAGAGTATGATTCTGAGACTAATTGAATGATATACACGTATGCCATGTACAAGGGAATGTTAGATGATTATAATTCATCACGAAAATGAGTATTTAATTCATGAAAATATCTGCTTCCGTTTATGGATGAAAGTTTCACACCAACAATGAATGAGAACTTCATAAGAAATTGGCTCCATCATCGTGTAGAAATTTTGAGAAATTAAATTTTGGAAAATTGGTTCAAGTATTTTGGAAAAATTTTCAATCCTGTTCACTTGCTCCATTAATAATCTTACTAAAATTTGTGTGCGCCTTTTTCCTAGATAATACTTTATCAGTTGATAACTACATGCAATGAACAAGTGCTGATTGCACAAATGCCAACATTTCTTAAAAGTGAAAAATAAACCCAGATCAAGCTATTACCAACCCATAAAGTATTATCCCCAAAAAAGGTGCATAAAAATTACATGAATAAAGCTAGTCATAGATCATAATGAAATGCAAACATTTGGAAAGAGAAATGTACTTGAAAGCAATATTTCGAAAGAATAAATCAAGAACAGCAGCTAATGTGAACCTGGCATATCTACCCACCTCCTTTCAGAAGATTCTTTGAAACGAGCAAGCATTTGAACCATGTCTTCAACTGAACGCTCTCCAGCAAACATTTGTTGAAAACAAGCATTTGCTTCTGCCTCAATCTCATCAGTGCTCCAATCAGCATTGCATACAGAGCTTTGATTTTTTGTAGTACACAGAACAACAAGCCTATTCAATTCTTCAGAAAGTTGGAGAGAAAATTGCCCAGAGTGGGCTTGAAGAACCTGCAACGTGGTATATAATAATGACCATACTGGCGTGGGTAAGTTTCTTTTTCATTCTTTCTTTCTTCCACTAGGCCATTTATTTGTTTAAAAATGACAGATTTCCAACATTTAAATGAAGGTGCCCTGCCAGGATGATATTGAGTCGAGCTCAACCAACTCATCCCAAACTTGAAATAGAATATTTTAATTTAGACTTGAGTCCAGTTTAAATAGATTAAAGATTGATCAATTTTAAGCTTCAAATCAACCATGCATATTAAAGTATGTTTGGTGTGCGTGTGCATGTATGCCAACTATTATTATTAAAAATGCACTTATGAGTCGAGCAGAATGATGTACAAGCCTTGCACATAACTTGCAAAAGAGACCTGAACTTGTGACAAAGCCCGTACATAACATCATTCTTTCGCATCACATCATAACACTATAAAGTCAACTTCAACCTGGAATGAAATACTAGTTCAAATTTCATGTTTGGTTCAGCATTTTATAAAAGAAGGAAGTCACAGATACGTCCCATTGGTTCTCAAAGTCATTAAGCCCATCTTTTATCACGGTACTATTAGTTTTTCTTGGTGGTTCACCTTTGCACACTATTTCAGTCGTTAGCTTTCGCCCTTGATATTCTCATCATTAGCACTAACGATTTTTCACGCACGTACTTCTTCTCATGATTGATGCTTGATGTATCATCCACACCCCTGATGTCCCTTATTCACCATTTCTCAATTTATGCCACCTCAACCGCTTATTCTCTAGTCTCACAATCTCAATAGTATTAGCAATCTTTAACTTCTTTAATTACTTTATTATTTATATGTAAGATTCTTTTTGGTTTTAGTGCAGATCGTTGGAAATTAATGTTGAATGTGTCATTATATTTATTAAAAGATATTGGCTTGATTTATTTAAATTTGGTAAATTGAATGGTTATTATATGCACTCAATATATGTATATACTGTATAACTGAAATTAAATAAATAATAATAATAAATAAATAAAATAACAACAACAATAAAATCGATCTGAAATAACTGTCAGACGGTTTCTACTATTAGAAGTCAAAAGGAGACTTGTTTCATTCATAGTCTTCAGAAAATGCACGGAGAACGAGAGGAAAAGCGAGAGACGGAATAATATGGAGAGGAAGTCGCCGTTTGCGTGCGTAGGAGATAACATCGAGCCCTAGCCAATAAGTCAAGGAGAAAGGAGGTCGAGCAGCTTCAGCATTGTGCTTGTTGTGCTCGCGTGCACAATGTGTTCATCGTAATAACTGAAATTAAACAAATAATAATAATAAATAAATAAAATAATAATAAAATTGATTTGAAATAACCGACAAACGGTTTTGACTATTAGAAGTCGAAGTAGACTCGTTTCATTCGTAGTCTTCAAAGAACAAACGAAGAACAAGAGATGGAGAGCGAGAGATGGAAGAAGAAGAAGATAGAGAGGGAGAAAGTGACCCCTTGCGTGCATAAGAGAGGGTTCGGTCGAGGAGAAAGGAAGGTGATTGAGCAGCTTCGACGTAGTGCTTGTTGTGCTCGAGTGCTCGCTCTGTTTTGGCGTGTCGAACCCTAGTCGAAGGAGATTAAAGGAAGAAGAGGAAGGATTGTACATGTGGTGAAGCAAACCTCACGTGCGTGAAGGAGGAATCAAAGCCAAAGGTGAGGAGGCAGTGCCTTCGTGCGCTGCTACCATGAGAAGCAATGGAGGAAGAGAAATCAAGCCCTAGTCGAGGAGGCAGCGTGTTGTGTTGCATTTAGTCATTATCGAAGTTAGAGAAATAAGAAGAAACCCAATAAAAAAAATTTGTGACTATCGAGAGGAAAGGAAACTAAGAAGTGTGGGAAGAGCAGAGAGCCGAGCACTATATTAAGGTAAGAGCAGGATTTAAGTTATCAAATTATACATATTTAATTAATTTGATATGTTATGATAGCAATATTAAAATTTTATGAATTTAAAATAGATATTGTAAATGGAAGATTTTGGTGCGAAGGAGAAAGGGCACGACTCATGCAAGCTTTGTGTGCAAGCTGGAAGAACCAAACCTTATTGATATTTACGATTTTTATGATGTTAATTACTTGAACTGAAATATCAGTTTACTTACTAAATGCTATGATACCGAAGTTAACCCAAACAGTGAAAACATGAATATTATTGCTAACTCAATTGAGGATACAATTAGGACTCAAAATTAAAAAAAAAAAAACCACTTGCAAACAAACAACAAAAAAAAGAAGATACAAATAATCTCGACGAGTAGGAGGTCTGAAGAGGTGTAGGGGTTGGCAGCTGCGATGAAGGTCGAACGACAGAAGACCATCGATGAAGAAGTAACTTGTTGCTATTAAAGGGGGGAGGTAAGTGAGGGTAGCAAGGCAGCGAGAGTGGAGGCGTCGAACCGCAAGAAATTAAGAATGTCGGCGGCGGTTGGGAATCTGCTAGGCAGAACGGGAGGTCTGCAAGAGACAACGAAGGTGGGTTGTGGCCTACTGGGAGGAAGGTGACAGCTTGCTGGAAATAGTTAGGAGGGATGCGGCCTGCTGGAGGAAGGTGGTAGTGTGCTGGAAACAGAACGGAGGGTTGCAGCCTGCTGGGAGGAAGGCGGCAACTTGCTGGAAATAGAAAGAAGAGCTGCGGCCTGCTCGGAGGAAGGGGCAATTGGCTGGAAGCATGACGGAGGGTTGCGACCTGTTGGGAGGAAGGCGGCAACCTGCTGGAAGTAGAAAGGAAAGCGGCAACTTGCTGGAGGCAGGGCGGTATTGGACGGTGGCCTGCTGGCTGCAAGGAAACGATTGTGCGGCGGCCTGCAAGGGCGCATTGAAGGGAGCCGGCGGGATCTGACAAGCAGGGTAGCTATTGGCGGTTGTTAAGGAGAAGTAGGAGTGGCGGCAGCCTGCAGGGGTGCATGGAAGAGTTGGAATAAAGGGATAATCACCACCTTGTATGAGGTTACAGCCGGAGCACCCCCTCGTCGTCGTATACAGTCCTCAAGAGGGAAAACACTAAGGCATATCTTGAATTCAGATTCAATCCAAAAAACTAAGGAACTCTAACCACAACACTTCATATTTATATTGAGGGTTAAGACCTATTTTAGGTAATGTTTAAAATAAGACGGAATAAAAAATATAATTAGAATTTCAGATTAAGCAAAGATTAAATAAATGAGGGGAATCGAGATTTGGAAAGGAAAGATATCAGATTTCAACAAAAGAAATTAGATTACGGATTTGGCAGAGACTTATCATAGAAGGGTGTTAGGAGGGAAAAAAAGAAAAGGAAAGGGAGGGAAATGGGAGGGAGAAAAAAAAAAAAAGTGACAGAGGGCGCCTTGAGGATCGGTCGATCCAGCCAAGTTGTGGACCGAACCCTAGGCCGGTCCTCCCCCAAAAACCTGTGTCATGCTAATAACAGGTTTAACTAAATCTGATAAAAAAGGCATAATATATTAGAGGTTGAATCAATTAGAATTATAAGGGAGAAAGAGGAACACTGTGCAAGGAAGCAAACCAAACCTTTTAAGACAAGGAATCGTATACTTAATTATATGTATCATTTTAAATACATGTCATTATATATATTTAAATATTTCTTTTATGATGGGATTCTTATAGTTATATAAACCTTGAACTCATATAGGTGATGGTCAAGGAAGTGAAGTGATGGAATAAGCTCTTGCAACGGTTTTTTAAGGCAAATATGTGTAATTACTTTTTTTTGTATGTATTAAATTAAAATTTTATTAAATGAATCATTGTATTAATACTTCACCTATTTAATAAAAATAATTATTAAAATTAATTAAATTTTTATTAAATAAATCATTAAACTAATTATTTTTCTGTGGATTGTATTTTGTGAATTAGTAGTGCCTCTTTCATCTATTGAAAGTCTTTAAAATCTATAAAATTAAATTAAACGTTAATACCATCCGACCGGAGATCCTGACTTGGTTAATTCTAAGTAATCAAGTCAAGTCGTGACACATACATTATAAAAAATAATAGTACTCTAATAAGCATTGATACACTTTGTGCTTTTAACAAAAAAAAATACTTTGCACGTTGCATCGCGCTTGACACTTCCAAAATGCTGATGTCAAGACCCTTTTCCTACTTTTCTCCTTTTACAATATTAATGCCAAAATATACAACAACAACAACAACAATCCTTAATCCCACTAAGGATGTGTTGGGGGGGGCAACGGTGCGTTGCCGCACCACAGTTTTTCTTATTTGACAAAACTGTATTTTGTCTGCGTCCTCAAAACGCTGCAACTAAAATCTGTATTTTCCCATCATACCTAGTTATTTGCGTTAGCTGCTAGAGTGCTACAGTCTTACCTTTTCAAAAAAATATATATATAATAGCCACCAAAATTTTTTAAACAACTATTTCACATCCGCTTATTCAAACAATTATAGCTGCCCAAACAAACCCTAAGTGGGGCCGGCTAAATGAATCATTTTTCTCCATTGCGTCCAATTGAGTTTCATATTTTCATTAATGCCAAAATATACATAAATAGAAAAAAGTGAGAAAAATAAATATATTTTATAAAAAAGTTTAAGAATATTCTTCATATTTTTTTCTAAGACTGATTTGTAATTTGCATTATCTAAAAGAAATCATTATGACATAACAAACATAGATCGATAAAATAATAAAAGCATAAGATAGAAACATAAGACAAAATAGAATACTATTGCTAATAGTCAATCTATTTCTTATTTTTATAGAATATTCTAATTATTAGAAGATGGTTCACTTCATAACCATAATTAATTAGAAAATTTTATAGTATATCTCTCTTTACAGAGTTGCCTTTTTTTATTTTTCTTTTTTTTATTTTTGAAAATATAAAATTTTTCCTGGCATGAAATCATTTCACTAACATAATAATTAAAACTAGTTAAATTTAATTTAATTTAAAACGTGATATGGAACAAAATCATACACATGTTAATCACAGTGGTCATGTTTGAATTAGAAAAGGCTTAAATGATAACTTTTCTATAGCATTGTTGGCCTCTAAAACTCTAGTGGACTGTACAAGAAATAATAGTCATGGAAGACAAGGCACACGGGCACATACATTGGAAAGAAGAAAACCCAACAGACAAAATTAGGTTGATCAGGCTGCTCACAAATTACTCCTACATGTTGATTTGATAACATGGAATTGGACATCAAATATACCAAAATTTCCATGATAAAATAATTTCTCTGCTAGAACTTGGAGTTCATCTAGATCTTGTTGCAAAATGAAGTGTTATAAGATAATTAACTGATTTTGTAGGTGAATGACAAAGCCTAACGGGCCAATATAGATTAATCAGCCTATTCTAGCCATATTTAAGTGCTCCAAATCAATCTGACTTGATTTATATATTAGAAAAACGGTTTCATATTTATTGAGATGATAAGAGAGTATAGTTACATGTAGTTAGGAATAAAGTGAAAAAAAAACCTCAAAATCAAAAGTTTTAAAACAAATATTCAGTTCAGATATATTATTTATTTTCAATTCAAATTAATAAGTGATAATCATCATATGCATGCCTGTAAATAACATAATGGAAACAAAAACCCATATTATAAATTAAATTAGGGGCATTTAAATATATACCACACAATTCTTATGTATTTACAAATCTAACACCTAAGCTTGCTTATTTACATACATAGCATTCAAATCTTTAGTATCGCATAAAAAATACCTCAATTAGTAACTTTTTAAAAGAGATATACACCTTTTCATGTATAGGTTATGACACCAAAGTGTTATAAATGTAAATATCAAACTTCAGGTGTTAGATGAAATGCACCTTTTCATGTATAGGTTAAGACACAAAAGTGTTATAAATGTAAATATCAAACTTTAAGTGTTAGATATGTACATATATAAGAATTATGTGGTGTGTATGTAAACTTAAAACTATAGAGTAAAATTAATCAAAATAAGTAATTATATTAAATTTCAAGTAGGGATGGGATGATTTCAAATCCATAGTTTGTGTCTGCATCACATGATTAACAAATCAAAAAATAAAAAAAAATATTAAATTTCAAGTAAAAAGATAAATTATGGTGTATAAAGTACAAAATTTTATGACAATAGCAAATAAATAGAAGCTATTTATGACAATTATAATTATATTACAAATTACAAAAACACTACAAGATAAACTCAGAAACTATTGGGATTCACTCCTAATTTTTATTTTTTCTATTTTAAAATATCGTATATAACAAAAACATCACTAAGTCATTACTTTTTTGACAAATTATATATAATATATATATATATATATATATATATATATATATATATAATCAAAACAATTAAATTATACACCCTAGATTACTTTATTTTAAGCTGTATAAGAAACTTCATCTGAATTCTTATTGACTCTTAATTTTGTGAAAAAGGATGTATTTAATCATTTTACTAACTTTTTAAAATATTTCAAAATTCATCATATTAACTTTCTCCATATGGTGCATAGGGTGCTTGCTAGTGTAAATAGAATTTTGTAGGGAGATGATTTAACACAAATGCAAAAACAATGAAAAATCCAGAAAAGGAACCTTCAAGAATATAGACAATGCCTCCAGGTATGCACTCATAATAGATGCTCTAGATTGGTCCAAAGATCCATCAGGTATATCGCCCATATTTGATAGTTCTGAAAGAAATTTAAGGCAATCCTGCAGAGGAAGAGCATCATTTATAACTAGCATGGAGATAACCAAACAAGAAATAAAAGGGGTCTAAAAACTACATCACCTGAAAGAAGGCATCTTTGTGTGTGTTTAAATTATCAGTTAACCACTTTTCTAGGGCTGTTTGCTCCTTTCTAAAAGAAATAGTGGCTAATTTGATGCCAAAAGAAGAAGGAGCCACCTCCAATACAGTTGCTAAAATCTACAAGAGAAACATATAAGAACAAAAAACAAGCAGATTAAAATAAAATTAAATCCCGCCTTCTCCTCCCGGAGCTCATAAGGCTCCACCCATGAACAAAGGGCCAGTGTACTTGTATGTGGTAAAACGAAGCAGATATAGTAAGTAATAGAAATGGTGCGTAGATCTGAAATGTACTATAATAAAATAGTAGTTGAAAAGCAAACTTATGGAACAAAGCTGAACAAAGGATCCATTGTGTGATACAAAAAGCTAAAAACATACTAAAATAGACTACTACTCCAAGAGTTGACGCTCGAGAAACAAGATGGTAATTAAGGTATATAGATGCAGCAGAATTTGCTGTAATAAATATACATAAAATGACGGCAACCATCATAAAGCCCCATCGGAGAAAAAATAGCCATAGCAAGTGAATAAGATAAAAGGAAGTATAGATGATAAACAGCATGCAAAGATATCTCAGAAAAATAGTAGTTCAAAAACCAAACATGTGGAAACAAGCTAAATAAAGGATTTACTCTTTGGTACAATTTACAGCTCAATAAATCAACAGGTAAAGAACAATAGATGGATTCAGCATGCATTATAAGAGTTTCTACTGAATAAGGGAACATCAAACAAGCTCCAACATATGATTCGTAAACAAGCTATTAAAGAACATACAGCTACCCACATGAGTGACTGGCAATAATTTCAACAGAACAAAGAAGTGGTGGAGAAGCCTCATAATTGCTATCATAAAAGATCTTTTACAAAAAAACAATTTTCAATAAAAAAAAATGCAGAAAAAAAAAACGCCAAATGCATGGCTTTCCAGCCAAAGTATATATCCCACATTTTCAAAACCATTGCAGTAAAGGGCCAAATGAAGAATTGAATAAACTATAACTGGTATGATTTACAAAATAAAAAAATATAAATACTTAAAAACATTAGATCGTACTAATGCTTATGCCACTGTGGATTAGAAAATAGAAAAACAAAATCACTCTAAGAGAATTTGCCTGCCTAACACTGTATTATGCATAGCTTTGTAAGAGAAGCAAAGGACAACAAAAAATAAGGTATCAAAGGCGACAGTTCAACTCACATAGCAACAAACTAGCATGAATAACATATGCTCAGAAGCAGTACCAAGAAAATAATGCTCCAAGGTTTCAAGATTTTGTTTCATATGCAATTCTGTTGTCATCTTTTACAAAAAATAAGATGAAGAACAAGACTTCCATATGAATAAATTGCAACCATTGTGCTTAACTAACCTTGAAATTTTAGCATAAATGATTTTAACAAAAACAAAAACCACATAACCACTGATGTTCACAAGCGTGGCACTTTTACTGCTCTCAAAATCCTCATAAACATCAATCTCGCATATATAAATAAAAAAAAGACTCAAAGCCAGTTTGGACTGTGAACTAAGCTGCATTGCAAACAATAAGCAAATCTACTACCATTCCAAATCATTTATGTGTAACATCATGTTCTTTTATTACCGGGAGAGGAATCGAAAGTGTCAAACAAGGTGGGAGAAGAAGCAATGAATCAGACAGTCGTAGAAAGCGATAAGAAATGAGGACACATAAACCAAAAAGAGAAGGACAGGAAACGAGCGAATGGGAAGCCAACAGACAAGTTCGCCCTATAAATCGGCCAGAGAGGCAGGATCTATCGTTTGTGCAATCAGAGAGCAGTGGAAGGGGTGTTGCTTGCTTTCATACTCGAGAAGATGAAGTAGTAGACATTGTGCTCGACGGAAGAAGACAATCGCAGCTTTGCACTGTCATGTCAAGTTGAAGAGGAAAACAAAGGAGAAGCTTAAGACTTTGATCGTGCCCAAAAAGGAGCATCGCGTAGAGGAGGCGGCACTGGGTTGAGGAAGTCGAAGCCAGCTAGTAAGCTGTCGAGCAGGCAACGAAGGGGTGGATCTCGCAAAGGGGAGGAAGAAGCCTATGCGTGGTTTAGGGATCGACGAGGTAAGTTATTTAAAGTTAAAGTTATTTGAAATAATCATAATAATAGTATATTTATATATTTATTAAATAGAAATTAAGTAGAATTAGATAAAGTAAATTTAAAACTTAATTAATCGAAAGATAATAGTTTATTAAAATAATAAATTAATTAAATATCATGTATATGTTAGATTTTAATTTAGAAGATTGACGTGAAAACAAATTCAAGCACAAATTAGTCACCATCAAGTGAGAACTCCTATTCTTAAGCTATAGTATCATTTTGGCATCTCTTCTAAACCAGTTTTATGGGTTGTTATTTATGTTTGATTAATACAATTGATTTTTCTATTATTAAATTTTATCAGTCATTTTGAATGCGAATGTTTATAACTTCATATTATGAAATATTTATTGCATTATAGTATTACATGTTAAGTGAAATGAAATTATAAATGATATGATTTACATAGATTGATTGTATCTGCATGACTGACTATAATAGAGTCACCCCTTTATGGTACCAACGACAGAACGCTAAGTTACCCGCACGTATATGGAAAAAAATATTGATATTAAATTACCTTAATTAACATAAATTTTTAGACAGTGCTCCCGTGACAGTTATACAGATATAAAACGATATTGGAATACTATTCACATAATTAGATTTATTGAATAGCATGTTAAATGTTTATATTGATTTATTAAGAAGTTTAACTGGCATGCATATTATTTTTATATCTCGCATACATTGTTGCGTGTTAAGAATATGAATATTCATTAATTTATTTAGCTCATTATTATTTCAAACTAACTTTTCAAGTTAATTTTAGTAATTAAAAGATGAACGATAAAAAAGATAATGTTTATAGAAGATGTGGGCAATCAGCAACGACATAAATTTAAATATATTATTTTAATTTACTTTGATTAGTGGTTCTTTCATTTATTAATAGTTATTAAAAATTTAATTCTCACCGTACGACCGTTTGTTCCCATCTTGGTTAATTCCAATCCCCGGGATGGATCGCAACATTATGGCTCTGGTAACACTATTACAGGCAGAACAAATCACATGACAGAATCTCCATTAAATCTATGACTGAAATCTAACAAATCTACATTACCACTCACTAGGGTCGAGGATTTGTTTAAATTTTACTATACTTATTTGAATATTTCATATTTATATTTCTAAACTTTTCAATTCTTTTGAAATCAATTTGATACCAAATTTATCATAAGACAAACCATAAGATTCTAGACTTACCAGCCAATATATCAATTTGAAACAGAGATCAATAAACTAAGGTATCCTTTTGTAAGCTTCTACTTAAATTATCTTGTGAAGCTATTGTTGAAAAGTTGCTTCATGAAGCAACTTCAAAAGCTTGTTTAAAAACAGAATTTTCAAAGAAAACTTCTTGACAGCCAGCTTAGCAAATTTTATTCAGATAAGATGCACCAGCCTTAGAAAGCTGAAAAAAAATGACACTTTAAGAATGTTGTTCGGAACTAGTAAGAGTTGTCAAAGCAGATAAAAATTAATAAAGCATAAGAAGACTAGTTTGGTACAAAAGAAATGGTCAAATATTTCAGAAACGGTATTGATCAGAATCACATTTACCTTCAGCTCTTGGCAAATATCCAGTATTCTCAAAAGGAAGATTGGGTCTGTGTAAACATCAAGAAATCTCCGTAATACCAGATTAGGATGAGCACGCCAAACATAATGAATCAAACTAGTCTTCATCGGATCCTTTAGTATTGCAGGAAACAAAATTGAAAAGACTTCAGACTGGAGGAAGTTGTATGTAGTCTGCAAAAGCAAGCACAATCACAGAGTGGGTTAGGGGGGGGCTTATGTATTTACATATCTCACACCAAAAATATCATATTTACACACACAGCACTCGCATCTTTAATATCACATCAAAAATAGCACTATCACCACTTTTGAAAAGAAAAATACATGTTTATGCATATATTTGAAGCATCAAGATACTATGTATGTAAATATGAATGCTTAGTTGCGAAATACGTAAATACGTAAGAATTGTGTTATGTGTGTAAATTTCCCTAATAAAATACTACATGTCATCATAATAAGCAATGCAAGTATTACACTGATTTGGGAAATTGCTGCAAGTAGGACTTCGGGACACTGACTGAGGGGTTGCTCAAGCATCATGCGAACTGTACTTATGTGTCCCCTCTCAGCCAACTGGCATAAAACCTCCAAGAGATCTAGACATGACCATGCATGATTGCCTTCTTTATTTGCAAACTGAAACGAATCTGAGTGATTCTAAAGAACAATTTAATAAAAAAGAGTTAGGAAACTAGCCAATCCAATGGAATTCTTAGAGAGAGAAAAGCAGTTAAAGTTACCAAGTGCCTTGAAGAATGAGCAAAAGTGAATACATCAGGTCGAGCAGACACTGCATGCCTTAATAAAGACAACTGCCCTTCTGCATTCCTCCAGATAGACCCACAAACAGCATGGAGAGGAAATGGATCCTGGAGAGTTCATTCCCATCCCTCAAAAAATTACAAAAATAGGTGCAATTATCTCAAAAGTAGAATGCTACATAAACAGCAATTTGAACAAACCTGGCAAGATTTTTTGTATACAGACATTAATAAAGAAAAAGATGCTTCATCGGGAATGTTAAATCCTTCGTGATCTAGATTCTCCATGACATTCACCCAGTTGATTGTTGGAGCCTAAGATTCAGCAAGCAACATGAGTAACAGAATTTACACTTAGCATGTTCATAACCACCAAAATGAGTTTCAGTATAATTGACTCACCAGTTGCCCAACTGAATCCACAAGAATATCAACATTCCAAGTGTTGAAAGATGATGATTCGCATGGCAAGCTGCTGCCAACAGCTGAGCAAAATGTATAATGTATGTCCAGATCATCTTCCAGACCTGTTCTGGTAGAAATAATTGTACTTATCAACCTGGAAAGCGTCGCTTCTGTTAGAGGTAGAAAATGAGAGAGCATCTCTGTGCAATGTGAAGTATTGGAAGTACATCCATAGCCAAGTTCCCTCATGATATCAGCCATGCTTATTTCCTTTTCCATCTCAACTAAAACTGCCTCAAAATCATTATCAGAACATTCTAAAAGTGCATCTAAATGCCTGCACAATGTGAAAATCAGACTAAAATTAAATTCAGCCCAATATTGAAAAGGCAAACATTTCTAGAATAGCACGGTTACAGTACCCCAGCATATTGGTTTCATTCATATCATCTACATGAGCTGAGGCTCCTACCAAAAAAAATCTCTCGTTTGTAGGTATTAATGACAAGATTTTTGTAAAAGAATCTGCATGCTTTGAAAGGCCCTCAGACCAGCATAAAAACATAAAGATATCCTGAATTTGTTCATTATGGTCGGAAGAGGTGGGACTTGAACAAAGTTCTTCAATCTGAAGAATGCAAAAATTTTGGCCTGAAATAATCAACAAATGAAAAATAAGTATTAACGAATCGAATATGCAATTAAAACTACATTACATTTTGCACAACTACTACTGATAAAGAAGGCAGTCATCCCTGCTCTGCATCAGTATTGAATCAACCAGACCAGTTAATGACAGTAAAACCCATTGAAAAAATTTTCCATAGAGGGCACAAAAATGTGAAAGGGTATTCGGACAACTGAAAACCACCTCTCCATTGCCTTCACCAATTATGAGTCAGATTGGCAGGAAAGACAAAGGAGACAGTTTTATCACATCCCATTAAAGATTAACTTGGAATAGTATAAGAGAGGGGAATGAACGGCAGATTAGGGAACGGACGAATAAACGAAGAACTCAAGCCACCACTATTGATCTTGGTCATCACTCACATTGCCCTCAACTTTTATGTGATCACAATCGCAATCAATCACCGCCACATTCGATGCCTATCCTTGTCAGTGCTCACTTGATAGTCGACGGCATTAGCAAGCCTAAACTTAGGTTTATTTCCCATAACTCGAACACTCATTTATAAATTGGTATGTAGCTTAGGAAGTAGGAAAAAATAATTCTAAGCTTTTTATCACTTCAGTTCAACTTAATTATAATGCATTGCATTTACTTAGCATGCATCAAAAGACAAAAAAAAAATAAATAAAAAATAGAAAATAGTTTTCATAATATTTATATCATAGGCAACCAAGCATCTATGAAAAATCATTATAGATGGTCTCCGTTTTACACAGAACTCAAAAAATACATTCTGAATCTTGCAATTAAACAACCCCTAAATGGTAGTTAACAGTAAAAATTTAAATAAGATCTATAAATCTCAAAAAATGAAAAAAATAAAAAGACCTATGCAAAAGATTTTCAAAACACCAATCTATTTAGAAAAACTGGTAACCTACTCTAGAAAAATTTAAAGTCACCGATTATTAAAATTAATGGTCCAACAAAAACTCATTATGGCAAAATAAGTGTTCTTACCTATGACTTTCAAGTCGATATTATCCGATTCTGATAATGCTAGACCAACACCAACTTTCTCTGCATTTGAAAGCTTCAATGTGTTTGAAAGATCTGCCAAGTATGCCTCACTCGTTGATGTTAATCGCAATGACTCACAAAAAATTGTAGTGAAATTTGGCCTATGCAATAGATGCTTGAAAATAGCAGACACAGGGCCCAGTGGTGATTGCAGATTAGGGTTTACGCTACTGTAATTCAGTAGATCTAAGCAACCTTGAAGCAATAAAATGCTGCCTTCACATCCATACTCTTCGTACTGGAAAAACAGGGTATATGCAGGAGATGTTAGCAAGAAATTCAGTTCAAAACATTGGCACTTTAAAGAATAAAATGAAGAAAAAACAAATCACATAAGCTATTAAAACACATAATAATAAATACAATTAGACATAGAGATAATCTATAATCATTTTTCCATCACGGTTACATGTTTAACTGTCACAAAGGCCAGATCATAATATAACAATGGATGAAAGTTTGAAAGCCCCAAACAAAGCTCTTGAAATCTAAATATAGCTCTCGAAATCATTACAATAGCAAACTTTTTACTGCTTACTCGTGCAATGAGAGACATTCATTTGTTCGGCAAAATCTTTTCTTGTCCTTTCTCTCTTCAGACAAATTTTTGTCGTTTCTCCTTTCAAGCAAATTCTAGCCATGACTGGCTATTTAAAAAGGTTCCTACCATCGCCATTTCACAATGTTTTAAAATAAAAGGGCAATCTGTGCTAAAGATGAATAAAGTAGATTTGAGTGATATTTGTACTTTTTAATGTTCCTCAAGACAAATGCCACGAGATGAAGTACATGTCAAGACACAAACAGCTTACAATGCTATGTATAGTACTGGCAACTATATTTGTCTACAAACATAAATGCTTCAATGAGGCAAGCATTTTTTAGCTGGATAGCAGCCACATGGCGCACCAACATGTTATATGATTATTACTCTGGTTATAAATCTTGAATGAAAAATTCTAATATTATCAAATCCTAGCACACTTAATGGCATGTAGATGTATCTCGCGTCGTCTAAAATTGTTGCTATAGTCACAATGTATTTAAGGGGTTTTACATCCCCAACACTCCTCTTGTTCTGAAAAAATATATGGTAGTATTGTATTAGAAAATAGCTTATTTTTATATGGATTAGCATTGGGCATTGCTTAGGTAAGTCTAGGGGACCATCTCCTAAAAGAATTGTGATGATTTTCTGATAAAACGTTATTTGTGTTTCATTTATAATCATAGATAAGCAATGCAATTCTCTTTCATAATTTGCATTACAGTCCATAGAGTATATCCTCTCTACTAACCACGTCCTCTACTACAGTTTAGCCATAGCTTCCATCATTACAACGTGATGAAAATCCACTCCTAACATTTGTTCATTTATCACATGGTTGATGTGCCTTCATCCACACATTGGGTGGATGGATCTTCATGAAATACTTAGGTACTCCATGGCTGAATGTACCTTCGAGAAATACTTAGGTATTTCATGGTTATAATACGCAAATTTATCACAGCTCAACCACCATCATCAACTTTTCATAATAAACTGGTAAGTGTTTATTATTCTCCTTCTCATCCCACCACAACCACCTCCCACTTCACTAATGTGCAGAATTGCACCTTCCCACTTCACAACCTTATGTATCAAAGCAATCAAATGAGGTCCAATCAATCATCAAAGAACAGGAAAACAGCACCTAATACCTAAATGCATTTTCATATTCACATAAGACTGCTTTACAGCGAAGGCTATAAGATACTCATAAGCCCGGATAAAAAAATAATAAACGGAATCATAGAATTCTTTCCCAACTGAAAATAACCCACACCCTCTTGCAACCAATTACCGCATCAACGAAGAACATATTTATGACGTCATCCGAAAAAGACTATGCTCAGAAAACAAATAGCCGCATTCTAGGAAAATAATATATGGAGTCCCGCAAACGATTCCTACGGATCAATTTTCTATCCCATGATAACTAGCGTCATCGGCAAATAAAATCTGGAAAAAAGGGGGGAGTAGGGGTTTGCAAGGCCATGGTAAAAATAAAAAGTGCTGCCAGACACACAAATCTAGATGAAATGTTAGCAGAGAAAAAGAACCATGCTTTCGTACCTGGCAGAGCTCGCGAAAAAGCGAATCGAAAGTGGAAGGGCTCGCACTCTGCAGGAGGAAACGTATCTGGCTCGATAGGGTAGAAGAAAATGGAAGCATGGTGCTGCTTCCAAAAGAATTTTTTGTGCTGGGAGACGTGAATGGAAGAGGGCAAACGACAGTGTTAGGGTTTTCGCTCCACCGCCGAGGACATGGCTCGAAGATGGTCGATCGTTCTCGTGCGGCAATTTATCCGCTTGCCGTCTCTGTTTTCTTTGTAATTCATTTCGTAAAATAATTTATATTTATTACTCATAATTATCATATGTTTATGTAATTAATAAGTACTTCACTCAAATTTAAAATTAAAAATTTTTAAGATTGAAGTGTCGGACTTTAGTAAATTTAAAATTAAAATATTTAAATATTTTAATGAGATAAATCTATTAAGTATTATGTTGAATGGATTTGTTGAAGCTTTAGTATCTCATGTTTGAATCGTTCGTTCAAATAAACAAGTCGAACACGAACAAAATTTTTAAAGTCGAATTTTAAACGAGTCGAACACTAACAACCTTTGTTCTATTGTATTCAACTTGTTTAACACTAATATATATATATATATATAAATACACTAAATCCATTCATGGAAGGGATTATAATGACTGTTATAGTGCTCTGCCAAAAAAACAAAGGTTCATAACATAACATCCAAAAGAAGCAAGGACACAAAGTAAACTATACATATATAGATGCAATTATATCTAAGTTTAAATCACCACAAGTTGTGTGGTCATGTTGTACATGTTTCAATCCAACACCCTACATTTATTTTTTTAATAAATTTTTAAAAGACAATTTTAAGCCCAACATAAGTCGAACACTAACAAGAAAATGTAAACTGAGTCGAACATAAACACTATGTTCACAAACAATTTTTGGCATAAGCAACTTTGCTCAAAATTAAATTTGAATGAGCCAAGCACAAATCAAGTCTGGGCTCACTCCAGCTTGCCTCATTGACAATCCTAGACACAAAGTCTTGTGGTACTCTATACAATATAGAGATTTATGTCCAATAAATTAATTATTTGTGAGCTTTCTTAAACCTTAACAAGTCTTCATAAACTCCTTAACAAATACATGCAAGTCTTAATGGGCATCCGCTAAGTCAACTATGTTAATAAATTATTATCACATGACTCAACTATTAAGAACTAAATCCAACCAAAATTTTAAGCATTTTTTTAACTTTCACATTAAAAAGTATTGATGCATGTCTGAAGATTTACATCAATAAAGTAATTAATTTGCATATTAATGTTGCACGAAAATTCAGCACACATTTAAGTAATTAAAATGATTGTTAGAGACGCTATAAGGTTTTACGTGGTAAACTCCAGAAGGCAAAAAAATCATGAGGCCTAGCTCAGTTAAAACGATTCACTATAAATTGATGGTTACACGCCCCAACTCTTATCGCAGAGGTGATAAAGAGTTACACAATTCCTTGATATAAATAATTTGTAAGTAAAAAAAAACGCTATGTAGTAGTCAAGAGTGGTTTTGGTTGGGAGTAGTTGTCGGAGTATTGGAATAGCGTCTTTAAGGCGTATCGCTGCATGGATTTCAGGATGATGCACTACTTCATAGGGTGCCTCATTATTCTGTAACGCCAATCTTTACTCTGCATGGCATTTCATTACTTCATAACTTCGGCCTTCACTCAACACGGTGCTTCTTACCACAAACGGGGGTGGCCGATGGTGGTTGATGAGTGGTGGTTAAGGATAGTCTATGACTAAATAAGCGAGATGTGTTTGTTGGGTCTTTAGTTGTGAACTGCGCCGAAACTCAACAACTTCTTCGCCCACCAACCTGAGGCCCAACTTTTCTTCCCGTTCAAGATGTAGGTCCCTCTTCATGAAAAGGGTAAGACACTATTTATGGAGTATGAGAAAGGCTTTCCAACAAATATGGAAGGAATTTGAATCACTCCATCGAAAGGCACGAAGAGATCTCCAATCAGACAGTATTTGGTCAATACTTAAGTGTTTTAATGATGATGTATTGAGTGATCTTAGGCTCGTTGGACTCTTATCATCGAGATGCTCAATTTGTTTATAAACTTATTATATTTGGAATTCATTTCACCTTCTAATTAGGAACTAGAAGTTTCCAAAAGTAATTTAATGGGTTGATCCGAGTTTTATTTGATTCGAGCTGGACAAATTTTGTTGTCATTGTGTTTGTCTTGTTGAGTTGGCTGATTCATCGTAAGTTTGTTGAAATTAAAGTTCTATATGATTTTTAATTAGATTTTAAATGTTTCATGTTTGAAAAATGCTTTGAGATTCATATTAGTCATCTTTAGATTCATGTCAATTCATAAATTTTATTAATGATGTATCAGTTTCCTCCATATTTTTATGTAAAATAGCTTACTCGTTCGAAATTACTGAAATTTTTAAAAATTATTAAAAAATTGAAGTTTCTAGCAATAGTAGGCAATTGACAATGGCAGCGAAAGACGGTGTTGGTGCATGGCAATAGCCACTGGCAGGTACTTGTAGTGGTGGTTCACCGATTCATGTCGGGGTCTAAAAGGTCAGGCAAGTTGTTATGGTGGAGTGAGTCAACGCGTGTTGATGTGTCACGTCGCAGGTATTGTGGGTCAAGTCGTGTTGTGGGTCTAATGAATCATGAAGTTGGTGGATCGCACAGAGGTGACAATTCAGAAATATGCAATTGGATGATGGATGACTGTATGCTAGATGAGGATCATAATGTGGATAGTGTGTGTCATTATGAAATTGGATCATGGGGCTTGAATTGAGTTGAAATCCAACGGATTGTCACGAGTATCGTTCAATCGTGGATCTGGGCCCAATTGAATGACTATGGCGATGTGCGGGATCATACAACGGGCACATGCAAGAGCAAAAATTTTGCCTATGGAACTAGTCGAATCTGCTTGAAAATATGATTCAGTTGTTAATTTGGGTTGAATTTGAAGATGGAGTTTGGGTAAGCGGGGTAAACATGGATTTTGGTCTTTTTAGCCTTCTTTTCCCTTTTTAATCCTATGCAAAAAAGTGAAGAAATAATTAGAGTCTTGTTTCCTATTTATTCGATCAATGGACTTCCGCTAGCATTTTAATTGCGCACCTTAGAGTTACAACCTATTTATGTGATCAATGGAGCTCTCTTATGCATTATTGTTGAACATTCCATATGGGATTTTTTGTGTTTCCAAATTCCAACCATAAAGGATGCCTGCCCTCTTAAAAATTAAAGGAAAACCTAAAATCTCGAAAATGTGATATCAAACCTGACAGAGAATGATCAAATATTATTTAGGAAGAAAATTTAGTTCCTATGTAAAATTTTGGTGAAGTTACCAGCCCCAATTGAGTGAGCCTATTCTCATTCCCCATGATATGTTACAATTTAAGAGGTGATGTTATAGGCTAGCTTGTATTTTTTTCGGCGCCTGAGCTATTGGACAATTTGAAAGTGATCAGAGTCATTATTTCCTAGTTCTTTTGTCGGGCAGCAACAATCATCATATGGCTTATTGTTTCATAAATGTGATTTGAAGTTGACACTGAAGATTTTTGTCTAGTTGGGCCGATTTACTAGCAACACACATGAATGCATCTTCTAATGAAACAAAAAAAATTGATTTTTTCCCGAAGGATCTTGTAAGGCAATGGCATGTAGTATTTTTCCTCGCAAAAAAATGATTGGGAATTCCATGAGAAATTAGGAAAACTATAGTAGATGTCAATCTCCCTCCGGGTCATTAAAGATGAAATATTATGGATATTTCGATTTTAAATTTAACGTAAATGCAGCTCAAGGTGTACTATATCTATGAATTTATAATCAAAGAATTATTGTCCATGCTTAGACTCTCCTTTCATCCTAGATGAACTTCTGCAATGATGTTGAAGAAATTCAAGAAGCAACATGAGCTAACTCCCGTGGCACCTCTGAAGCACACTCTACCAAGCAGTAATTGTAAAATGCTTCCTTAAAAATAGTGTAAGAGGACTGAAGAGGAAGGAAGCCTTTGCTTGGATCTTCGAAGAATCACATTATGCAGAACGTGTTAACTCATTCTTGCATTGAGTTTCAGGAGGTCGAGGACTAAGTGAGTATATGTTAAATATCATCGCCACATATTTCTTTCATCTACCTGATATAGAGCTATTTATTCTAGATGAATAAAATGATGAAGCTTCAAATGGGGCTTAGCCTTTCTTTGAGAGAGTAAAAATCCAAGTTCTTCAAAATTAACTTCATCTAGGTAAGTATAAGTTTTGATATGATTTTGTAGCTACGGGAATTACAACTCTAGAATTTCAGCTGACAAAGTGCAGGACAGAGCTATTTACGATGATAACTTTATTTTCATTGCACTGTCAAGATTTCGAGAGCACTTGTGAGAAGTTGGTTCAATCATAATCTGATCTTAGTAATATGTCAGCTCTTAAGAAGAAAATCCAAAGATTGAGGTCCAAGAAAGAGTTCAATGTCACTAGAGTCAAGTTGAGAACTATGCACGGCTTCAAGAGGTTGCTTGAGCTTAAGAACATAATTCGAGATCACGTTCAAGTGACCCACATTCACATATATGATATTCTGGTAAAGGGCAGTTTGAAGGAGTGTGTCAAGGAGAGATTTATCCCGTGCTTAAGTTGAGCAATACAACATCTAACTAGGGTTGTCCTAGGGAAATTACCTCTAGCCAAAATTTTGATGACCTCCATTTTGATTTTAACGACGATGATATTAAGAGTAAACTGAAGAAGGTGTTCTCTAGTGGCAAACACTAGCAACCCTTGGTTCAATTATGTTTTACTTCTTTAACTCAACATAAGAAGATTATATATATATATATATATATATAATATTGGAGAAGGAATATTACGCGTGGAATCTGCATGAGTTGCCCACAACTTGTGTGATCATGTGATTTTGTCCCTTTACTATGCAGGAGTTGTGCATGCTTGAATCCAACACCTTAAATCTATTTTTTTGATTAATTTTAAGAGCAAATTTTAAGTCAAACACAAGCCAAACACAAATAAGAAAATGTAAATTGAGTCGGACATAGACACACTATTAATGAGAAATTTTGGGCATGAGACAATTTTGATCAAAATTAAATTTGAATGAGTCGAGCACAAGTAGAGCCTGGGCTCACTCAAGCTTACCTTATTTACAACCCTAGACACAAAGTTTTGCGATAACCTATACAGATATAGAGATTTATGTCCAATAAATTAATTATTTGTGAGCTTTCGAAAGCCATAACAAGTCTTCATAAACTCCTTAACAAGTACATGCAAGTATTAATGGGCATTCGCTGAGTCAACTGTGTAAATAAATTATTTTCATATATCTCAACTGTTAAGAACGAAATCCAACCAAATTTTTAAGCATTTTTAACTTTCACGTTTAAAAAGTATTGGTGCGTGTCTTAAGATTTACATCGGTAAAGTGATTAATTTGCATACTAAAGTTGCATGAAAATCCAACACACACTCAAGTAATTAAAATGATAGGTAGAGACACTAGAAGGTTTTACATCGTAAACTCGAGAAGGAAGAAAGCCATGGGGTCTAGTCCGGTTAAAACAATTTGTTATAAGTTGATGGATTCCCCTTCAAACTGATTAAAAGATGTGATATCATTTCTAAGCTTCGCAATTTTTTATGGTGGAAAATATTTAGCAAAGAATTTTTGTGTTAAATTACCCCTACCCCAAGTTCTGATAGTCTGATAGATCCAGGTGCTAACGAATGCAACCACATATTAGGTTTATCTCTAAGTGAGAAAGGAAATAACTTAAGTCTTACGACTTCATCTGATACACCATCATATTTAAATGTAGCGCAAAATTCTAGAAAATTGGCCAGATGTAAATTTGGATCTTTAGTTGGTAATCCCCCAAACTAATTATTTGATAACATTTAGATAATAATAGGTTTAAGCTCAAATAAATTAGCCACTACAACAAGTTTTTGAATACAACAATGAACTTCATCTACCGTAGGGTTGACATAATCTCTTAATGATCTAAATTCTTGATGAATTTCAACATTTTGATTATTTTGATCTGTCATTTTTGTAATTTTTTTAGATTTTTCAAAATTTTTTTTTTGTTTTTTTTTATTTTCATAACAGTTCTTTCTAATTCACAATTGTAGAGGACAATAGTCCTTTAGAACCTGAATTACACATACACTAACAAAAAAATAAAATAAAATAAAACACATAAAAATACTTTATAAATAAATTATTATAATAAGATATTCCTACAATAACTCTTAAAGTTTAAATAAGACTTTCTAAAATAGAAATTTTCTTTCAATCAATCCCCGGCAACGGCTCTAAAAACTTTATCTCGACTGTTTATATGCAACAGTATAATAGTGTATTTGATTATATTTTTCACTTATCTTTCCTTACTTTGCAATAGTACCAAAAGCTTAACACTGGAGAGAATAAGAATTTAATTTTTTAACTTAATATATATATATTGTGATACTACGCAAGTACATGTATCGTTATCAAGTAATATAGAATTTTTTTATTAAGCCTCAAATATTGAACCCACAGGGATTGTTCACAATATGTGATAATTAAAGTAACAAACTTCCAGCTTTAAAAAGATAATTACTTAAACTATAGTTTTTATCACAGGAATGTAATTTAAACTCTTTTTGGTATTTTTAATGTTTGAAAATGAAATAAAAACTTACTAAAGATAACTTGAGTTTATGTAAAAGAAAAGCACTGAATACAAAATATATTTCTCCTTATTATGAATTATTAATAAATATAGGAATTCTGTTGTGGAAGTATTCAAATTGTGTTATGCTAAATAGGAGCAATATTATTCTTTACGCTTACTAGAGATGCTATAAAGAACATTGTCTATTTTAAAGTTTGAATAGTTCTGAAGACTGGTTAGGCATGGAAGATACAAGCTCTCACTCTAGAGTTCCCTCGATTTCCTCTACATGGGGGCTAACATCTCGTATCAAAACCTAAAACAATAAACAAAGTTGGGGGCTTTAAACTGTCACTCTAAAGTCCTCTAACTCTACACCCTTCAAAGATTATCTCCCTATTTGTTTGCACTCAATCATATGAACTACATTCTCATTCATACAATCTCATGCGATTTTACCCAATTGTTGACTGAGACAATACCACCTCGGTTCTTACATGTTCTCACAACAAATTTTAACATCTAGATGGGCCAGATCAAGAAGTAAATGAAGTACATGGAATTAAATCATCACAACTTCTTCCAACATTGAAGATTAATACTCTTCACAACTTCCATCAAACACTTTAATTACTTATCATTTTAAGGAGAAAGATAAAGAAAACTACTCAGAATCTATGGAGAAAACAAAACCACACTTTAGTTCAAAAGTAGAAATCATTTTCAAACCAACAAGAAGTCTCCATTAAAATCAAAAGTAGTTTAAAACAAAGATCAAAACTTATCTCAAATCCTCCACCAAATTCTTAAAGTTCTTTTGAATCTCTTCTCTATTACAACACTCTTAACTCTCAAATTAAAACTATAAACAAAAGGAAAATAAATTTGTGGTACCTGAAATTTTCTCCAAAAGCTTCTTCATGAACTTGTTCAAGAAATTTTCAGAACTTCTTAAGATTTTTCAGGACTCCCCCTTTTTAAAAGTCTTTTTATAATTTTCCAAGTGGTGCATTAGTATCTGATACACTGAAAATATATGCATCTTTAGAACCATATTTTATACCTATTTTTGGTGATATTGCACTTTAATGGAAGTTATTTTGATGTTTTCTTGCATATTGTTGATTTTTAAGACTTAAAACAAAAAGGAAGCAAAAAAGATGAAATTTGACGTTAAAATGATGTTTTTTAGGAAATACTCACCGCCGACAGCGCCAAGGTCAGCGCTGACGAAGCAAAACAACCAAAAGCTGGAGGGTTTTTACTCAGCGCTGACTGGTGCCAGACTAGCATCGACGACGTCAAAGGCAGTTCAGACCCCGTTTCTAGAAGGTTTGATGTAGTTGGATGATTTTTTAAGAGTTTTGGAGGCACCTCTTGTAGAACCTACCTTGGGCTTTATTTGGGGTCGAATTCTATCAGAAAATAGGCTCCTTTACATTTTTCGCTCCTTTACTTTCATTTTTTGCTCTACAACATTCCACTACACTACATTTCCATAATCCATCTTCATTCCACCACATATTATAGTCAATTAGTAATTTTGCTTTCATAGTTTAGAGTTTTTGTGGTGAGATTTAGTGTGAAACTTTCTGTAAGAGTGTTGGAGAAGGAGAAAAGTGAGAGTGTTATTCTTCTTGCATTTCTAATGAAAGACTACAAAGGATTTGCTTTAAGAAAGAGTTTCATATAAGTTTTGTTTGTTTATTAGTGTTGTATGAACTTTCTTTTATATATGAAATTTGTGTTTTGGTGTGTCTTTCTCATGAAGACACTTATGAAGTCTGAGTAATTTCCTCTATCTTTCTCCCTACTCTGAGATTTAGAGAAATGAAGAGATGATATAAATGTGCCATAATTAAAATATAAAATAAATTGTGATGATTTTTCAACTCTGAACTCAATATACTTTCAATTTGGCCAATTGATTTATTAAAATATGTTGTGAAACATATGATCCAGGAAATGGAGTATGCGTTCTACAACAGCGTGAGGATCACATTTGATTTCATGAAAGAGAAATTCGTTCATGAAATTAAGTACAAATAAATAGGGAAATACTCTTTGTTGCGTGTAGAATTGGAGAATCTTTAGGGTGACATACTAAAATCTCCAATTTGGTCTTAGTGTTTAAAAACTAAAGCGAGAGTTAGCTTTCAGGTGAAGGGAAGTGGGAGCTCTAGAGTGGGAGCCGGTATCCTCCTAGCGTAGCCACGAATTTATAGATTAAACCTAAGATTAACCAATGATTTTTTATGCACTGTATCAGGGTAGAGAATAAAATTGCTCTTATTTGGAACAATACATATTATAAACATTTATCTCATCTCATTTCACAAGAATTTCATTGTAGTGGGAAGGTGTTTTTTCACATAAGAAATCTTCATTACATAAACATAATTAGTAGATTAGTAGTTATTATTAAAAATTTACATTTCTGTTTTGCTAATAGTTAAGTAATTTAGTTTGGTTAATATCCAAACATTCAAAATTAGTGACAGTGATTTCGTTTGATTTTCTGTAAATTTCATGTTAAAATTTATCATTGCTAACTTACACCTTTTCCGTGGGATCGATATTTGGGGCTTAAATAGAAAATCCATTATTACATGATAACGATACGTATAATTGCGTAGAATCTCATTATTAATTACCTACAATTATATATATTTTACACAACTTACTTTTCATACAAGGGTTAAGTTTTTGGCGTTGTAGTGGTGTCAACTTCATAAATCCTTACATTAAAAAATCGGATCAAGTTTTTAGCGCCGTTGCCGGGGAAGGTAACAGTTAAATTTAATTAAATTTAATAGTTTTGATAAATTAAGAAATTTAGAGATTATATATATACTATACAAATATATAAAAACAAAAAATAATCCAAAAAAAATTTAATTAGATTGTATTTTTAAAGAATTTTACTTAGCATACTTTATTTGTTTATGCGAAATATTAGATCTGAAGGTTAGCGCCTTACGATTCATAATTAGAATGTACTATTAGAAAAATTTGAAAACAACAAAGAGAAATTAAGAATTCGAAAGAAATGAAAAATAATATAGAAAATCCAATAAATGAGAATCGACAGAGACCTTTAAAAAATTATGCGAATCTGACAACATATGAACTTCATTTAACTATTCAAAATCCTGATGTTGCTACTAATTCATTTGAGTTTAAACCTGCAGTTATCCAAATGGTACAAAATAATCAGTTTGGAGGATCACCTATTGAAGATCCTAATTTACATCTTGCTACTTTTCTTGAAATTTGTGCTACATTTAAATATGGTGGAGTGTCTAATGATGTTGTTAGGCTTAGACTTTTTTCTTTTTCATTAAGGGATAAAGCCAAGGCTTGGTTAAATGCATTAGCACCTGGATCTATTAGAACTTGGGGAGAACTATCACAAAAATTCTTGGCTAAATATTTTCCACCCTCGAAAATTGCTACTTAGAAATGATATTACTTTTTTTTTGTCAGTTTGAAAGGGAAACAATATATGAAGCCTGTGAAAGGTTTAAGGATCTTCTTAGAAAATATCAACAAAATGCTTTACCAAATTGGTTAATAATTCAAACCTTTTATAATGGATTAGTAGGATCATTAGGATTTATTATAGATGCTGTTGCGGGTGGATCATTAATGTCAAAGCCTTTTGATGAAGCATACTCTTTAATTGAAGAAATGACTACTAATAATTTTCAATGGCCCTCTGAAAGGGTAAATCTTAAGAGAGTAACCATTATTTATGAATCTGATGCCATGTCTATTTTGGCATCTTAAATTGCTGCTATTTTAAAAAAGATTGATCAAATAGGAGTGAACTATTCTCAAATACCTCCAGTATTAGAGGAAAATTCACTAGGACAGATTATTGATACTCAACCATCTTATGAAACCTTAAATGCTATAACTAATCAAAATAATGATCTCTAGTCTAACTATTTTAACCCTAGATGGAAAAATCACCCTTATTTTAGTTGGAATAATTATAATAATTTGGTGAATCCATCTGGAAATCTGAACAATAAAAAAAATCCTACTTTTTGATCTTATTATCCTCCAGGATTTAACTCCAATCCTAACCCACAAGTTAAGGAAAAGAAGTTGACGATGGAAGAAGTGATGTTGAATATGAGAAATCAAATACAGAATCAAGGGGCTGCTATTAGAAATATTGAAAATCAATTAAGTCATATTGCTACTGCACTTAGTAACAGACCTTCGGGAATTCTTCCGAGTACGGTGGAAGTTAATTCAAAAGAACAAAATAAAGAGCAAATTAAAGCTATTCAATTACGAAGTGGAAAAGAAATAGAAACAAGGATCCAAAGAGAAACTGAAGTTAATGAAGAGAAAGAAGAAATGGAAAATGATCAACAGGAAAATGATCAAACACAGGTTCCTTTTGAAAAACCATCAACTCTGTTTCCTTAAAGACTGAAGCAGAAGAATAAAGATAAATAATTTACAAAATATTGGAAATCCTTAAGAAGTTAATGATAAATATTCTTTTTGTTGAAACTTTGGAACAAATGCCAAGTTATGTGAAATTTATGAAGGATATACTAAATAAGAAAAAAAAAAGTTTAAAGATCATGAGACCGTTGCACTCAGTGAAGAGTGTAGTGCTATTATTCATAAAAAGCTTACTGAAAAACTAAAAGATTATGATAGTTTTACTATACTTTGTGCAATTGGTGAAAAGTTTTATGGAAAAGCTTTATGTGACTTAGGAGTGAGTACTTAGGAGTGAGTATCAATCTTATGTATCAATCTTATGCCCTTATCAATTTTTAAACATTTAGATTTAGGAGAAATTTCTCTTACTACTGTAACACTTCAGTTAGCTAACTAATCAATAACTTATCTCAAAGGAGTTATAGAGGATGTACTAGTAAAAGTGCATAAATTTATTTTTCCTTTAAACTTTATTATATTGGTTATGGAGGAAGATAAAGAGATTCCTATTAACTATTATTTTAGAGAGACAATTTCTTGCAACAAAAAGAGTTGTAATAGATATACAAAAAGGAGAATTAATAATGAGAGTTAATGATTAGGAAGTGAAATTTAATATAGCCAAAACTATGAAATATCCTGCAATAGAAAAAGATAATGAATGTTTCAGGATGGAAGTAGTTGATTATCTAAGTAATGAACAGTTTAAGAAAGAATTTGATAGTAAATTTAAGCAAGGAGAAATTTTTTAGAATGAAGATAAAATTAATGGAGAAGATTTGAATTATATTAAGGGCAAATTTGAAACGTTAGACTTGATGGAAAATGATTGTAAAAATCTTATTCGTTCAAGTATTAAACCACCTAAACTTGAATTAAGGATATTACTTACCCATTTAAAGTATGTATTTTTAGGAAAGTCGTCTACATTGTCGGTTATTATATCTTCTGAGTTAACTAAGATTCAGGAACAAAAGTTGATATAAATGTTAAAAAAGTATAAAAAGGCTTTTGGATGGACTTTAACAGATATTAAAGGAATTAGTCATTCAATTTATATGCATAGAATTTTATTAGATGAACAACATGAACCTAAAGCTGATCCTCAGAAAAGATTAAACCCAATAATGAAAGAAGTTGTTAAAAAAGAGATTTTAAAATTGTTAGATGTTGGAATTATATATCCTATTTTAGATAATGCTTGGGTAAGCCCAAGGAGGAGTGACAGTTGAAGAAAATGAGAAGAATGAATTAATACCAATAATACAAGTAATTGGTTGGCGAATTTGCATTGATTATAGAAAATTAAATATGACCACCATAAAAGATCACTTTCCTTTACCCTTTCTAAACCAAATGTTGGATAGATTGGCTGGGAAAAAGTAATTTTGCTTTTTAGATGGATATACCAGTTATCACCAAATTCCAATTGCTCGAGAGGATTAAGAGAAAACAACTTTTACAAGCCCATATGAAACATTTGTTTTTCGTAGAATGCCTTTTGGACTATGCAATGCACCTGCAACATTTCAAAGATGTATGATGTCAATTTTTAGTAATTTTATATAACATGGAATGAAAGTGTTTATGGATGATTTTTTCATATTTGGAACTTCATTTGAATTATGTCTTAATAATTTAGAAAAAGTTCTGGAAGTATGTGAAAAAGTTAATTTAGTATTAAATTGAGAAACATGTCAATTTATAGTTGCAGGAGGTATTGTACTTGGGCATAAAATTTTTGAAAAAGACATGGAGGTAGATCTTGCAAAAATCCAAGTTATACAAAAATTACCACCTCCTAATAAAGTTAAAGGGGTGAGAAGTTTTCTAGGGCATGCTGGTTTTTACACGCGCTACATAAATTTAAAAAATAACTAAGCCTCTATGCCAACTTTAAGAAAAAGATACGGAATTTGATTTTAATGAAGAATGCATAAAAACATTTGAATTATTAAAGAAAAAGTTAGTCACTGCTCTTATAATAGTACCACCTGATTGGGAAAAATCATTTGAAATAATGTGTGATGCTAGTGATTATGCTATTGGGGCTGTATTAGGACAAAAGGCACGACAAAGTTTTTAAAGTTATATATTATGCTAGTAAGTCTCTAAATGATGCTCAAATTAATTATACTACTACTAAAAGAGAGTTATTAGCTATTATTTATACCTTTGATAAATTTAGACCTTATTTAATTGGAACTAAACGTATAGTGCATACAGATTATTTTATTATTAAATACTTAATACAAAAGAAGGATGCTAAACCAAGATTAATTAGATGGATACTTCTATTGCAATAGTTTGATTTTACCATGATTGATAGAAAGAGAAGTGATGATCAAATAGCTGCTCATTTGTCTAGAATAGAAATGAAAATATTAACTAATTTTGTAAATGAAATTTTAGTAAATGAAATTTTAGATAAATGAAATTTTAGAGAATTTCTCTGATGAACAATTATATAGTATTGATGAAATTGATGTACAGTGGTGTGTCGATATAATGAATTATATTGTAAGTGATATTCTGCCACCTGATATTAAAAATCCACATTTAAAAAAGTTTATATATGATTCAAAAGACTATTTTTGGGATGACCCATATTTATATAAACAATGTAAATATCTAATTATTCGAAGATGTGTGTCTTATGAAGAAATTTAATAGATAATTGAAAAATGCCATAATTCTGAATTTGAAGGACATTTTGGAACAAATAGAATTGCATATAAAATTTTACATGCTGGATTTTATTGGCCTTCTATTTTTAATGATGTTAATGAATATATTAAAACATGTGATAGATGTCAACGTGTAGGAAATATTTCTAGAAAAAATGAAATGCCTCTAAATTACTCATTGTAAGTTGAAATTTTTGATGTGTGGGGATTAGATTTTGTGGGACCATTTATGCCTTCATTTGGAAACATATATATATTATTTTTTGTTGATTATATGTCCAAATGGATTGAAGCTATTATTGTACCTAGAAGTGATGATTGAAGTGTTTTTAAATTTTTAATTAAAAATATTTTTACAAGATATGGAATGTCGAGAGTAATTATTACTGATGGAGGATCTCATTTCAGGAATAAGAGAATCGAAAAATTAATTAAGAAATATGATATTGTGTATAAATTCTCTACTGCTTATCATCCTCAGGCTAGTGGTCTAGCAGAGATATCAAACATGAAATTAAATGCATTTTAGAAAAGTCTGTAAATCCTTATAAATTGGATTGGTCTGCTAGACTTGACACAACATTATGGGCATATAAAACTGCTTATAAGACTCCTATATGAATGTCCCCATACAGACTGATATTTGGAAAAACATGTCACTTACTTGTAGAATTAGAGCATAAAGCATTTTGGGCTATTAAAGAATTTAATTTTAATCTAAAAGATGCTGGTGAGAAAAAATTATTGCAACTCAATGAACTTGAGGAGATTAGAAATGAAGAATATGATAATGCAAAAATCTATAAAGAAAAAATGAAAATATGACATGATCGAAAGATTATTAAGAAAAAATTTGAACCTGGACAAGAAGTTCTATTATATAATACAAGATTGAGATTGTTTCCAGGAAAACTGAAATCGAGATTGTTAGGGTCATTTAAGGTAATTAAAGTTTATCATTATGGAACTATTGTGATTAAAGATCCTAACACTGAAAAGTTATTTAAAGTTAATGGACATCGTTTGAAACATATTATGAGGGGCACATACCTCAATTTAAAGAAGTTTTAATGTTAGGTCAACCCAACTAAACAAATAGTATGTCAGGCTGAGTATGTCAGGCTGAATAGTATGTCAGGCTGACGACGTTAAACCAAGTGTCTATGTATTACTATGTAACATTCAAAATTAGTGATAGTGGTTTCATTTGATTTTCTATAAATTTCCTGTTAAAATTTATCATTGCTAACTTACACCTTCTCCGTGGGATCGATATTCGATATTTGGGGGGTTTAAATAGAAAGTTCATTATTACTTGATAACGATACGTATACTTGCGTAGAATCTCATTATTAATTACCTATAATTATATATATTTTACACAACTTACTTTTCATATAAGGATCAAATTTTTGGCATTGTAGTGGTGTCAACTTCGTAAATCTTTAAATAAAAAATCGGGATCAGTAGCTCTTCAAAATATGTCCTGATTTGATGTATTTACTAAGGGATGCCTCATTTCACAAGTTATTTAATTATATTTTCATCATTGGTGGTTATAACTACCCATTTTTGCCAATATGTGCCTCAAATGTCCCTTCAAAATTAGTCAAAATGAATTAACCCGTCAAGTCACTGTCACTGGCGCTTAAGCGTGGGGCCTTTAGGCCTTAGGCGCGACCTTCTTTGTTTCACCGACGCTTAGGCGCCAAAATAATTTTGCATAATTTTTGCATTTTTGCTCCAAATTTGATCCTTTTTTAACTCCTTTTAGAATTTATCACATTTTTTACTTGTACTTGAAAGAAAAACACACAAATACCTTCTATTAAAGCGTAATATCTAAAAAATAGGTATAAAAATGTGTATAAAAATACGTATAAAAATGTGTATAAAAATACTATATATTTTAGGTGTATCAAAATCCCCCAAACTTAAAATGTTACTTGTCCTCAAGTGACACTTCAATCTTTAAAAACTAAATAAGTATGATTATGTATATGAGTTTGTTTAGGAGTTTCTAAAATTTTGTTCTAGAAATATAGTTGTCTAATGTAAAAAAAAATCTAGTGAATCAGACCAACTTAAAGTTTAAAAAATCCTGAAAGTGAAGAATTATGAAAAATATGAGTTCTTATCTAATTCAGATATACTTGTAGATTTTTCAAATATAAAACTTAGGCATTTTATTTCCATCACTTAAAATTTTTATTAAGTATAATTTTACTTACTATATTATATCCTTAAGCTTAAGAGTTTCTCAAGTTTTATACTTTAAAAAGATCAGATATGGAACTAATTTTTTATTAGGATCTAATCCTCAAGCTTCTCCTCCCTTTTTCAACTTTTTCTTTTCTTTTATTTTCTTTTTCTTTTTCTTTTCCTTTTCTTTTTCCTTTTTTTTTTCCTTTTTCATCTGGATAGACTTTTAATAATTTTGAATTCCACTCTTCCTTTCCAAAAGCAAAGAGTTGATAATTTTTTTTACTTAAAAACATACTAATAGTTTTGAAAATTAATTTCAATAAAAGAAATTTAAGTATAAAAAGTAAAAGTTTAAATTTCTAAACTTTTCAAAAATACAATATTTCCTACTAAAGATAATTACACAATATTTATCATTTCTCCATTTAAGAACTTTTAACTTTAAATTTTTCTATATCACTTATAAAATTTTAACTAAATTTTCTTACTCATTTCTATAATCAAATTTTTACTTCCCTAATATAACTTCATATACATGATCATTTTTTTTAGATCAAATTCACTTGTAGCTCATTTGAGGACAAATAAAATTCAAGTTTTGTCATATACATAATCATTTTTCTTTTCTAATCAAATTCATTTCTACCACATTTGAGAAAACATAAAATTCAAGTTTTGAAAATATTTTTCATCCCCCCCAAACTTAGATTTTTAACAGATTAAATAGTTTAGCAGCAAATATAAATAAGTAGAAATGAAAATTTGAAATAACATGCTTACAGGAATTTTTATACCCTAATTATACAAGTATAAAACTAAAAACAGGAGTAAAGTTAATTTTTGATTAATTTTTTATCATTTCATTTCAATTCACTAAGTAGTTGATATAAACATAAAAGCAAACAAACACATTGACTTTAACTTCACAATCTCAACATAAAAAAAAACAAGCACACTAACAAGATAAAAGAAAATATAGGGTAGCAAATTTCTGAAGTTAAAGTTTAAAATTATAGCTAGCAAGAATTTCAACTTTCATAAGACATAGAAATAAGTTCATTCCTAACTAATTAAAACACATTGCACAACAACAATTACTTCCCTAGAATTTGAAACACAATAATAACAAAACACAAACATTACAATAACAATTAGACAAAAGGTCTAACACATCACATATTCCAACGAGTATACAAACTCAAATGCATCAAGTGCACACCACAAAGTACATCACATATTACAAACATAAACAACCTTAATCCTTCTCCTCATCATCATCATTAGTGTCACCACTATCCCAAAATGTTACAGACTCATAATCAGGATACTTTGGATATGAAGGGAATTCCACTCCTTAGTTACCCCTAATAAGACTCTCCAAAGATGAGTGAAAATTCTCCTCATAATCACTATGTCTTTTGATATATCCATCAATATTATTTACAAAATTTTTTAAATTCAGTACATTATCTGCGGTAAAATTAATATTATCCATCAACATTTGCAATAATTGATCCTGAGATTCAGTAGGTTGACCTCTGGATGTAGATGGTTTTGAAGTAGATGGTCTAGATGTAGAAGCAGCGGAGGTGGATGCAGTGGACGTCGACATGCCATAACTTCTCGAAATTCCTCCTCTCCAACAAAAAATAGAGTGTTCAAAATATGATTTCACATTCACACTTGTAATTGGTTTTAAAGGCATCAACACTTCTTCCAACTATCATATTTAACTCTTGTTGGCTCACACAAAGAAAATATTAAGGAAGCAAATCCCAAACCTGCAGTAGTAGCAATAGTAGTAGAACTGATGATAGTCTGACAAATCAAAGCTCTAATGTTGATAGGATTGCACTGCTGGATACAATAACTCAACGTTGCTCTCTCTCTCTCTCTCGTAACTTCACTAAGATGATTTGTCAGTAATAGACGAGCTGAAATAAAGTAATGCCACGCCTTTGATGGTGTACTTAATACTTAACTTTGAAGTGGAAAAGAAGTGGAAAAGTTGACTCTCCTCTCAATTGTAATTTTCTAGAGTCCCTTCCAACAGTCAAAATTGATATAATCTCGTCCAGTTCGGTCTCAGTAGGACTATAGTTTGAATAAAATACAAAGTATCAGGTAGTAAATGGTAGAATATGTTGATTACCTCCGATGAAAAGGTACCAATTTGCCTCTAACCATGACTCGATCCTCTTCCGCGATCCTCTTCTGCCTCAAGGAGGTTTGCATAGAACTCTAGCACTGCAGAAATCACAGCTACAACAGAAAAACAACGGAATCATTTCCATTGTCACAGAACGATCAAATCCTCCACGGATCCACTTGAATTTTTATAATACCTCACAGGATTCAATTTTTCTGACTGTAGAGCGTCACTATATCTGTCTTGAGCTTTTGAACTAACAAACTTGCTTGAATCAAAGTGGGACTTCCCCTTGCTCCTCTTCATTCTTGGGGCCATTCTACAAATTTCACAAAATTTCACAATAATTTCAAAGATCGAGTATAATCTACTAAACTTAACTCCTATAAACTTAAACTATACTTTTTATGTAATTTTTATAGATTTTCTCAAGTTTTTCACCATGAATAGTAAATTTTGGGTACCTCCATAGTGTGCTCAAAATACATGGTGAAAATCCAAAATTTCTTCATAAAAGTGAAAATCTTACCTCAAGAAATTAAAATCTAGTAAATTTGACTTGAATCCACCAAGAAATATCCATAAAAAGGTTTTCCCTAAACTCAAAATCGTGAACGTCGGAGGAAGAAGATGATGGCAGGAGTGAAAAATGGCATTTTTCAGGGTTAATTTTCACTTTTAACCATTTGCAAACCGGTTTTCGTGAAACAGGGCTTAAGCTCGAATATGTGGTGCTTAGGCGCCTACCTCTCGAGTTGCCTCAAGCTTAAGCACGGGGTTGTGGCGCTTAGGCGCCAGTGCACAATTTTTGATATTTTTGAATTTAAGTAAAATGCGCTATTATCCAAAGTAAAGCACCCCTAAATGGTTTTATAACACTCCAATGACTATTTTCTTCCCCTTTAACTCTCATATCTCTAAAAATTCTCCAAAATAACTAATTTGATTAGAGGCTAAAATAACACAAAATTTTTCACAAACAAACACTTATATTCATTCACGAACTATTACAAACAACATTCAACACATAATTCTCATTCCAAAGAGTCTTGGATGAGAAAATTTTCCTAAATACAAACACTAAACAAACTTACACAATAACACACATAATCACATAAACACTAAAAACAAGACTTAACACTGATAAATAAAACAACTCTTAATAAGAAAATCTTAGCGTAGAACTTAATTTCATTCTTCATTTGTTGGAAGAAATTTCTGTCTCTCATTAGTCTCTCCTTGGGCATTTGGAATATAAAGTTGATAAAATGGACGGTGGTAGTGAGCTCTGATACAATCTTCTTCAATCTATTTTTGCTTAAGATACATCACTTTATCTGATTCCTCTATATAACTGGTATGGCTAAATTACATTTTTAATTGCCACTCAATATACTCTAGATGCACATTAACTTCATTTACCTTTGCCTCAATTGAATCCACGTGAACCTCAATTTTGTTGATCTTTTCCACTATTACTTCGATACTAACTGCTAAGAAACCGTTATACATCTCTTATGCACTCTGACTAATGAATTTCTTCCTCATGGCCTCTTCCTTTTTGTACAAATCCATCTCCCATGAAGATATTTTCTCGAAATCTCTCATTCTCTTAGACTTTAGAGCTAAAAATGAGTCTGAGGTGAAATTCCATCACAAAACCCTTCTATGTATAGGCCTAAATCCTTCCAATAATTTCTAGGCACGTCTTAAAATTGCCATGACATGTTTAAGTTAACCAATTACCGGTTAAAACTTCTAGAAATTGCATTTTCGCACATGATTTTTAATGCATGCGCTTAAGCACCGAGTATGGGCACTTAAACGCCATTACTTGATTTAGCACCGAGCAACTTAACGTCCAAATACTCATTCTAACATATCTAAGTCACTTAATAATATCTTAAAATCATTACTAACATGAAATAGTCTAAAAAATACTACCCATTTTTTTTAATCACACATTAATAAAATCAAAGCAAAAGCACATTGATACTATGGGTTGCCTCTCATAGAGCGCTTGGTTTAACATCGTCAGCCTGATGATACACCTAAAATATATAGTGTTTTTAGACACATTTTTATACTTATTTTTAAGATACTGAGCTTTAATGGAAGGTATTTGTGTGGTTTTCTTTCAAGTACAAGTAAAAAAGGTGAAAAATCCAAAAGAAGTGAAAAAAGTGTCAAATTTGGAGCAAAAACAAAGAAAGGTGAAAAATGAACAGGGGTACTAAAAATTGTGCTAAAGTGTTTTGACACCTAGGCACCAGATCCGGCGCTTACGCACCGGTGAAACAAAGAAGGCTGCGCCTAAGCGCCAGAGGCCCCACGCTTAAGGACCTGAGGCGGTTATGTGACAGTTTACTTCATTTTTCCGAATTTTGAAGGGACATTTGAGGAACCTATTGGCTAAAAAGAGTGGTTATGACCACTAGAAACAAAAATATGGTTAGAAGACTTATGAAAGGAGGCATTTTTTAGAGAATTCATTGAATTTAGACACATTTTAAAGATTTACCAAGGAATCTCTTAGAGTTTTATAAAAGAAGGAAGTTAAGACTTTTTGAAGTGTGCTTGAAGGTCCTGAAAAGTGCTAGAAAGGGGGAGTTTTGAGGAAAATTTTGGAGAGATTTTCATGCATTACAAATTTACATTATCCTTTTTGTATTTAGTTTTATTGTGAGAGTCAAGAGTGTTGTAAAAGAGAAGATATTCAAAGGAACTTCAAGAGTTTGGTGGAATATTTGAGATAAGTTTTTATCTTCTGTTTTTAAACAACTTTTGGTTTTAATTGAGCCTTCTTGTTGGTTTGACAATAATTTCTACTTTTAAACTAAAGTGTGATTTTTTTTTCTTCATGGATTTTGAGTAGCTTTTTTTATCTTTCTCCTTAAAATGATATGTGATTAAAGTGTTGGATGGAAGTTGTGGAGAGTATTCATCTTTAATGTTGGAAGAAGTTATGATGATTTAAATCCATGCACCTCATTTCCTTCTTGATTTGACCTATCCAGATGTTAAAATTTATTGTGAAAACATGTAAGAACCGGGCGAAGGGTGTAGAGTTAAAGGACTTTAAAGTAACTGGTTAAAGTCCTCAACTTGGTTTATTGTTTTAGATTTTGATACGAGATGTTAGCCCCCAGGTGGAAGGAATTGAGGGAACTCTAGAGTGAGAGCTGATATCTTCCCTGCCTAGCCGGTCTTCATAACTATTCAAACTTTAAATTATCTAATATTCTTTATAACATCTCTATTAAGGGTAAATAATATTAATGCTTCTATTTGGCACAACACAATTTGCATACTTCCAGAACAGAAATCCTATACTTTTTACTGATTCATGATAAAGAGAAAGATATTTTCATATTAAGTACTTTTCTTTTATATAAACTCAGGTTATCTTTAGAAGTTGATACTATTTTGTCAAAATATCAAAAACACAAAAAAGATTTGAATTTTAATTACTATAAAAAAATCTATAGTTTAACTAATTGTCTTTTTAAAATAGAAAGTTTGTTGTTCAATAGTGGATATTGCTAATTTTCCCTGTGGGTTTGATATTCAGGTCTTAATCAAAAAGTCCTATATTACTTGATAACGATATGTATACTTGTGTAGTATCTCAATATATATATATATATATAAATTAAAATTTTTATTTTCTCCAAGATTAAGTTTTTGGTTTTGTTGCAAAGTAAAGTAACATAAGTGAAAAATATCATCAAAGACGTTGTTATACTGCTGCATATAAGCAGTAATAGGATCAAGTTTTTGGCGCCGTTGCCAGGAAAAAAATTGAAAGATAATTGATTAAAAACAAATTTATACTTTAGAAAGTCTTATTTAAGCTTTAAAAGTTATTGTAAGAATATCTTATTATATTATTTTATTTTGTGCGTGTTTTGTTGTATTTTATTTTTATTTTTATGTTAGTGTATGCGTAGTTCAGGTTCTGAAGCACTAGTGCCCAATGATTCTGAATTAGAGAGAATTGTTAAGAAAATCATAAAAAGTAAAAAAAATAAAAATTTTGAAAATCTAAAAAAGTTACATAAATGTAAACCAAAATGATCAAAATGCTAAAATTCATAAAGAATATAAACCTTTACGAGATTATACCAACCCTACGGTAGATGAACTTCATTAAAGTATTAAAAAACCTACTGTAGTGGCTAATTCATTTGAACTTAAACCTGCTATTATACAAATGGTATCAATTAATCAGTTTGGGAGATCACAAACTGAAGATCACCACTTACTTCTTGTCAATTTTCTAGAATTATGTGTGATATTTAAATATGATGGTGTATCAGATG